>NC_058164.1:17161090-17238455 GCF_020080835.1 Cotesia glomerata
GGTGGAATGACCCATATGGATTTAAACGATTTTGTTATTACTTGTTTTAATATTTTAAAGGAAAAAATGTACATAACTAGAATATGGATGCAACTAAAGAATTTAATTGAATAAATTTCTATTATTTATTTTTCCAGAATTTTTAGAATCTGAGATGGTTACAGTTACATCTTCAATTATATCAGTTATAATTTTTAATAATTACAATTATCATTTTCAATAGTAATCTTTACCATTATTAATAGTAACTATTACAATTGTTAATGATAAAACCTATTATTTTGTGACTAATTTATTTAATTACCATTTCAGATACTAGGAGTTAATATTTCTGTATAGTAAATAGTATAATTAATTTTTTTCCGTGTACGCGCCATTTTATCAAATATTTTTTTTTAACTTCCCGCTAAGAAAATTGAAAATTTTCAAAAATCGGGAAGTTATTGGTTTTACCCCGTTTTTCGAAAATCGAGTTTTCATCAGATCGCGACGTTTTGAGGTCCTAGAAGGCTTTCCTGACTATTCCCGTAAGGTTGTCACTGTGTGTGTGTGTGTATGTGTGTGTGTGTGTGTGTGTGTGTGTGTGTGTGTGTGTGTGTGTGTGTGTGTGTGTAAACCTCTTATAACTTTTGAACGGTTGAACCGATTTCATCGCGGTTGGTGCCATTCAAAAGGGCTTGGCCAAACTTAGATTTCCTGTCAATTCGAACTGATTCAGACCGATAGATTTTGAGAAATTTTGAGAAATCTAAAAAAAAAATAAGAAAAAAAATTTTTTCAAAAGTGGTTTTTTTGGAACAACTTTTACACGGCTTTACCGATCGATTCCAAAAACTAATCAGCTCTCAATCTTGAAAAACCACGTTGAACGCCGCCAATCTGGTCAAAATCAATTGATTCGTTCGAGAGATCTCGTGAACGAAAGAAAACCGAAAAAAGTGTTTTTTTGGACTTACTCCGAAATTTCTCGTTTGACCAATTGAAACTTAGAAATTCTTCATGAGGCTCAAAAAACTGCGTTGAATGCTGCCAACTACGTGAAAATCAGTTCATTTATTCAAAAGTTATTGCGGTTTGAAAATTCAAAAAATAGTGTTCTTTGAAACGTCTATCAGACTTTTGAGCTCAAAGAGCTCAAAAGTATAGAGGAGATAGCTTTTTGAGCTCAGAGAGCTCAAAACAACACATAGATTGTATTTTTGAGCTCGAAGAGCTCAAAAACTTCGTAGGTGCAATTTTAAGCGCCCAGGTATTAACGAAGTTAGAGGGAAGTTGCAGAGATGGCCTTTAGGGTCAACCGTTTTCCTAATTTTTTTTTTTCGTTCTAGTACCGACGATAACTATACTTATACTAATTAAAAATCAGTCATATTTCTTAATTTCAGATCAGAGGGAGAGATCAATCTACCTCCACCAGTCAGGTCCATTTTTTTTTTGAGTAGGGGACTTCAGCGTCATTTTTCTAATTTTTAGAAAAAAATTTTTTTCTGTTTCCATTGTCATTTTTGTGTAGTTCATAAGTAATAGAATAAGTGTAAAAAAAATTTGAAAGTATTAGTCGTTCCCTTCATATAGAAATAAAATTTTTAAAATAGCTTAAATTTTAGGCCGCTAGACCACCGGATTCCCCTTAAAAATCAAAAAGGATTATTTATTATTAAACTTTTTTGAATTTTTTTTCATTCTTGTGACTCCTCCGCGAGAACAAAATTAAAATATTATTTAAGAATTCAAAAGGATCAATTAGTATTAAACTTTTTCGAATTCTTTTTTATTTTTTCGAATTCTCTGCAAAATTGAAATTACAAAATTTTTCAAGAATTAAAAAATATTAGTTAGTATTAAACTTTTATGAATTCTAT
Organism: Cotesia glomerata; assembly: GCF_020080835.1. Taxonomy (NCBI): domain Eukaryota; kingdom Metazoa; phylum Arthropoda; class Insecta; order Hymenoptera; family Braconidae; genus Cotesia; species Cotesia glomerata. Next base: position 17,162,953 of record NC_058164.1, read on the forward strand.
TTCATTCTTTCGAATTCTCCTCAAGAACGAAATTAAAATATTGTTCAAGAATTAAAAAGGATTAGTTAGTATTAACCTTTTTGAATTCTTTTCTATTCTTTCGAATTCTCCGCAATATTGAAATTAAAAAATTATTTAAGAATTAAAAAGAATTAGTTAGTATTAAACTTTTTTAATTCTTTTTTATTCTTTCAAAATCTCCTCAAGAAGGAAATGAAGATATTTTTTTTTTTTCAATTTGTTTATTTAAAGTCGCCTTAACATCTTGGTCAATAGTGACTACAATTACAGAATATGATTTTACTTCATTAAGCACTTTAGTTATATGTCTTTTATTATATTAAACTCGCTGAGGAAGTCGATGGTCCTGGAACAGCCGCTGGTAGTACTAAGGCACTCCTTCATGCCCATGAGGAGTTTCACTTTTATTCTAATAGTTGATAGTTCTGGGCAGTCTACTCGGACGTGTTAGACACTATTTTCCACTCAACACCATTTACATCTACTTTTTGGTTCTTTAGTCAACAAGTGTTCGTGAGTCATTTTTATGTGGCTGATTCTAAATCTGGTAAGTACCACTTGTTCTCATCTGGGAAAAGCGTCTACTGGGTTGGGCTCCATGATCGACTCTCTGATCTCGCCCAAGTCGGTTTTGCATTCTTTTATCCACCAGTCATTCCAGTAAGTCAGAATTATTTTTTTAACTAGTTTCTTCGTGTCTTGGATCATAACTATAGGCAACTCATCGATTGTGTCTTTGTTGGTTGCTTCTTTAGCCAGTTGGTCTGCCTCTTCGTTGCCGTTGATCCCTTGGTGGCTTGGGATCCACACTAGTTCAATTCTTCTGTTATTGTTGATTAAGTTGCTGAGAATTTCTTTGATGTTGATTATCAAAGGTCACATATTGTCTGTATTTTGTAGTGCTGTGAGGCATGACATGAAGTCTGTTATTATAACGATGTTTCCTTTGTCCTGATCTTCTATAGCTGTTTTTTGTGCTAGCCAGATTGCAGCAGCTTCACATGTAAATATTGGCAGAAAATCATACAGTCTATACTCTTGCTTGAATTGACTGCTTACAACTGCACAGCTAGCTTTTCCTTCCTTCACTGATCTATCAGTGTAGTAGGGCTTGTATTATTTATACTTCTCCATAACTGCTGCGAATAAGTCCTGATATGTTTGTTGCACTGTAGTGTTTCTTTGAAGGTCAGCTAATTCAGTATTGATTATGTTGGGAAATTTTTCCCAGGGTGGACTCGATTGCTTTCTCGGTAATGCTTGAGGCACGTTGATCCTAAGCTCTTCTGATACCTTTTTTAACCTGACTCTTGGTGGTTTTGTTTTAGCGTTCTTGATTGAGTATATGATGTCTGTTCCCGGTTTGTCACTCATGAAGTTGAAGGCTGGGTCTTATGTTTGAGCTTTGGCTTTATTTGCGTATTTTACTAACAATTATACACGTCTGAGCTTTAATGGGACCTCACCTGCCTCTGCTAGTAAACTGATGACTGGGCTTGTGCTGTAGGCGCCCAGACTAAGTCGTAGAGCCTGGTTGTGTATGCTATCAAGTTGTTTTAGTCTAGCCTTAGATGCCGTGTCGTAGAAAATGGCTCCATAATCTATCTTTGTACGTGAGAAGGAGAGAATGTTTGTCAGCTCCCCAATGAATCGAGCAAATAGCTTTCAATATGTTCATTTTTTTGTTACATTCAACTTTTAAATTCTGCAAGTGATCTTTTCATGTTAGTTTATCGTCTAAGTAGGCTCCTAGTAATTTAATGCACTCGTCTTTTTTATTTCGACATTACCCAGTTGTAGGGTGACATTACTTTTCCAATTTCTTCTGGAAAAAATGATAAATTCTGACTTAGATATAGTATGTAAATGGCTGTGGATGTTGTTTTTTCCTGAGCAAGAAATTGATAGATCATCAGCGAATAATCTTCCTTTGACTGGTTTCTGGATCACTTTCATTACGTCATTAATAGAGACCAAAAAAAGTTTGGAAAATCCAAAAGTGCACGCCTCATGACGCTCATTCATTTTTTAAGAAAAAAATTAATTGTGTAATTGATTAAAAAAAAAAAAATTATAATTAAGTAGTTTCTTACAGAGTATTTTATATTTTTTTTTTAAATATCGGCGCCCTTTTTTCTTGTCATATGCGCACGCAGTCTAAAAAAATCTAGCTTGATCAAGTGGCACCATAGTTTCCACGTGACAAATAAGAAAAGTTCGTTTGGCTTTGTACAGTTGTATCGCGTAGTGATAGTGAATTTTAATAAAAATTCAATTAAAAAAAAAAATACGTAAACTAGACCACTGATATGAAATACGGACCCAGTTAATCGAATTCTTAAACTAATAAAAAAGTTCCGGTCTTGAAATATCAATTTGTTCGGGAGTAATCGTTGGTACATCCAATATGGGGTGACATCCGGACGTCCACGTAAAATTTTTTTCAAAACGTTTTTTTTTCCAAAATAGCAACATGAAATGATTTTAGAAAGTAAAAGATGGTTTAATTTAAGTGTTTTTCCGGTGTACATCTACTTATATCATTGTATAAGTGTGATATGATTGGGATAGAGGCATTTAAAGATCACAAAATTGCTTGACCTTGACTAGTCGAGTATAAAGCACAACCTTACGCGCTTCGCGCTATGAGGCGTGCAATAGAATGACACTCAGAACTGCTCCCTGGGGAAGTCCATTTTCAATTTGTGTTAGTGTTGACAACACTCCGTCAACTCTGACCTGTATTTTCCTGTCACTCAGAAAATTACTGATATATGCTAGTTTGTTACCTTTGATATCTCGTTTATCAAAAGTGCTTAGCAACCCAAATCTCCAACTCATCTCATAGGCCTTTTCTATGTCCAATGCTACTGTGATCTGTGCGTGATTTACTGCCAGTGAATCACAAACTTGGGTTACGAAGTCAGCTAAGTAGTCTTGAGTAAAATGAAATTGTCTGAAAACATATTGGTTTGGAGAGATAAGCTTTTTTTCTTCTAGAAACCACTGGAGTCTTCTGGCGACAATTTTCTCCATTAATTTTCCGATGTTGCACGTTAGGGCTATAGGCCTATAGCTTTTAGGGTCATTGGGCTTTTTGTTAGATTTTAAAATCGGGACTATGATTGCATTCTTCCATTTATTAGGGAATACCTGTTGGATCCATATGAGATTGTAGAGATCTAGGAGATAGCACAATCCACTGACTGATAAATTTTTTATTAATATATTTGGCACATCATCAGGACCTGGGCTGGAAGTTTTTAATTTTGTTAGCTCCCTCGTCAGTTCTAGCATTGATAATTCTCTATTGATGGTATTACTATTATCCTGAGTGTTGAGCTGTCTTTAAGATTCCTGGTCTATTTTGTAAGCCACAAATTGATGTTCGTAATTGGAGGAGCTTGAGTTTTCCGCGAAGGACTTTGCTAGTATGTTCGCCGTTTCTTGCGAATGAGCCGTCATGATTCCTTCTTCGTTATCCAAAACTATGATAGAGTGGTCTTTCTGTTTGCCCGTATTTATAAAGTAAAGTTTTTTCCAAATTTCAGTGGTTGGTGTATTGTTATTGATGGAGGGTACGAAGTTTCTCCAGGTGTTTTTCCGGCTCTCTTTGAGTGTTCTTCTGGCCACAGCTCTTTTTTTCATAAATTCTATTATAAATTGTACGCTTTGATCAGATTGGGCATTCTTAAGATACAGTCGGTATGCTCTATTTTTTTCCTCTGTGGCTTTTTTGCATTCTACGTTCCACCAGTACGGTTGTAGTCGTCTGGTGTTAGTTGTCTTAAGGATAGTTGCATGAGCTGCTTTTAGTATAATCTCTGTGAATTCTTCGATTAATTCATCAACTGAGACTCCGTTTCTAGAGTCTATTTTTGAAAGTCCCTGAATTAATCTGTCCGTTTCTTCTTGATATTGGACCCAATCTGCTTTGCTAAAAAGAAACTTTTCTTTAGGTTTAGCTATGTGGATGTTATTATCTGATAAGAATTTTATTGCAATGGGGAAGTGGTCACTATCAAACGTATGGTCCATGGTGTACCATGAGAAATCAGTTGCAAGCACGCTGTCTACCATTGTTAGGTCGATGCTACTGGTGCTTCCGCTCCTTGAATTGAAGTGTGTTGATTGTCCTGAGTTTAATAGTACCAGTTCGTCATTGATTTTCATCCAATCAGCTATAAGCCTTCCTCTAGGGTCACTGACACTAGAGCCCCAATATTCATAATGACTGTTAAAGTCACCCAAAATCATAAATGGTTTGAGTAATTGGTTTAAAATTTCTGTTAGCTCTTCAATGATTAACGATCTACTATTAGGAAGATATATATTACATATGGAGATTTTTCATGGGTATTTTGTTATTATGGCTACTGCTTCTAATTCTGTGACGAGTGGAATTTTTTCTGGTAACATGATGGGCTTAGCGTAGATGGCAACACCACCACTAGCTCTGCCTGCCTCAACTCTATTTTTGAAAAATTTCTCATAACTTTTTAGGTTAGCACAGTTGGTTTCCTGTAGGCATATACATAGGGGCTTCTGTTGATGGATTAGTAGGCTTAGTTGTTCTATTTTGATGTAGTAGCCGTTAATGTTCCATTATAGGATTTCTTCTGTCATCGGCATTGCTTAGCCCTAGGATGATTTTAAGTTTGTTGGTGAGTCTTGTGGATCTGCTCTTGATGGCTCTAGTTATAAGTGGTCTAATATATTCGCACATTAATATTATACCCTCTATGTTATCTGTATATTTCTTTGCGAGCTCCTTAATGTCGTTTCTGCCCGAAGAATTTTCAATCAGATGTCTTAGTTGATCGATATTTAATACATAGTTAGTTGAGTCCCCTTGTTTGTCGACGTTGTACTTAATACTTTCCCAAGCTGCTTTACATGCTTCATCCTTAGCTTCTGATATTTTACGTTTTTTATTTACATTTTTAACTTCCCGCTAAAACCAATAACTTCCCGCGAAAATTGAAAATTTTCAAAAATCGGGAAGTTATTGGTTTTACCCCGTTTTTCGAAAATCGAGTTTTCATCAGATCTCGACGTTTTGATGTCCTAAGAAGCATCCCTGACTATTTCCGCGAGGGTGTCACTATGTCTGTATGTATGTGTGTGTGTGTGTGTGTGTGTGTGTGTGTGTGTGTTTTTTTTTTTTCCCTTAGGGGGGGGAATCCTTTTTACGGATTCTAGGCATAGTTGTTTGGCCTGGATATGTGGCGACTCGACGCAGCGTCATACTAAAACTCGACACTAACGCCCCTACCCACTAAACCCTAAACCCCTTTTCCTTCTTTCCTCTAATCCCTTATGGAAACCGCCGTCAGGCATTACTTTGTGAAGGGAGGATCTAGCTACTGCTCTTCCTTCTGGTGGCTAAGGTGTTAACTACCTTCCTTCTATCTTCTGCTATTTGCTTTTCTTCTTTCGGTGGAACGCAAGTCTTTAAGGACTTCTGTTGCAAACGTATTGGTAGCGTTCCAGGCAGCTTCTGATGACAACATTGCTTCCACTAGTGAATCTGGTTGCATTCTCTGATTCAGGATCCTCTCCAGTTCTTCACGCTGTGGATCGAAACGAGGACATACAAAGAAGACGTGCTCCGCGTCTTCAGTAGCTCCTGGGCAGGACGGGCACTCCGAAGAGTCATCGCGCTTAAAGCGGTGTAGATACTCTCGAAAACACCCATGTCCCGACAACATCTGCGTAAGATAGTAATTGACCTCACCGTGATTCCGGTTAAGCCAAATGTCGATCCGAGGTATGAGACGGTGCGTCCACCTACCCTTCTCTGCAGCATCCCATTGTAGTTGCCATCGGCCTATGCTCTTCTGCCGTTCTTCAATTCTAAGTTCTTCAGGGCTCAGTGCAGTTGACCTTTTTCGTTGATAAAGGGCCCGTCTTTCCTCTGCTAGAACTCTAAGAGGTAGGATTCCAGCAATGACGCACACTGCTTCTTCTGATATAGTGCGGAAGGCAATAGCTACTCGTAGGGCACTCAGTCGGTATATTGGTCCAGCTTTCCTCCATGATTCTTGGGTTTCCAGTGCATCAGCCCAAATAGATATTCCGTAAGTGAGCACTGATGTGACTACTGATGACAATAGTAGCCTCCTGCTCTGCATTGGGCCTCCGATGTTAGGCATCAGCCGTGCGAGACTAGCCCTCACTACTGACGCTTTGGCACTGAAATGTTCCACCTGCTGCTTAAAGTTGAGTCGTGCATCCAGCATCACTCCCAGATAACGGATAAATGGTTGTGATGTGATTTCTTGTTCTCCGACTCTCAACTTGATGGTTTCTACCGTTTTTCTGCTGGTGATGAGCACTGCCTCGGTTTTATGATTGGCTAGTTGCAAGTTCATCATGTCCATCCACAAATTGACTCGTCTCAATGTAATATCAAATGCCATTTCTGTCTCTTCGAGGTGCTTTGCGACAATCACGACAGCTACGTCATCCGCATATGCTACAAGTTTGACTCCCGTAGGCAATGCTATTCTCAGGAGGCCATCATACATGATGTTCCATAGCAGAGGACCTAAGACTGATCCCTGTGGCACTCCTCCGGAGATTTCGTACACTTCCGTTCCATTCGTCGTGTCATATTTCAGGAGCCTGTTCGTGAAGTAGCTCGCTACTATTCTGCGAAGGTATCCTGGTATGTTTTTTTCTTCTAGAGCCCGCATAACGCAGTCCCAGTTAGCGGAGTTGAAGGCATTCTTGATGTCCAAAGCAGCCACCAAGCAGTATTTCTTCTTTCCACCCTTCCATCTCGTTCCGGCGATTACATCCTTGGCTATATCAACAACCAATTTGATAGCATCCAGAGTTGACCGTCCTTTTCGGAAACCAAGCTGGTTCTCTGCTAGGAGTGGATCAAATAAAGCCTCTATTCTCTGATGAATTATGCGCTCGAATATCTTGCCGGCCGTGTCTAATATGCAGAGTGGTCGGTAGGATGACGTGTATGTGTGTGTGTGTGTTTTTTTTTTTTTTTTTTAAGGGGGGGGAATCCTTTTTACGGATTCTAGGCATAGTTGTTTGGCCTGGATATGTGGCGACTCGACGCAGCGTCATACTAAAACTCGACGCTAACGCCCCTACCCACTAAACCCTAAACCCCTTTTCCTCTTTCCCCTAATCCCTCATGGAAACCGCCGTTAGGCATTACTTCGTGAGGGGAGGATCTAGCTACTGCTTTTTCTTCTGGTAGCTAAGGTGTTATTTTAACTTTCTTCTAGTTGTTGTCATTTGCTCTTCTTCTTTCGATGGAACGCAAATCTATAAGGACTTTTGTTGCAAATGTGCTGATGGCGTTCCAGGAGGCTCTTGATGACAACATTGCTTCTACTATTGTCTCTGGTTGGATTTTCTTCTTTAGGATCATCTCCAGCTCATCTCGCTGTGGGTAAAATCGTGGGCACTCAATGAAAACGTGCTCCGCGTCTTCATTGATTCCTGGGCAGGACGGGCACTCCGGTGAATCATCATGCTTGAAGCGGTAAAGATACGTCCGAAAACATCCATGTCCTGACAACAACTGCGTCAGATAGTAATTGACCTCGCCATGACTTCGGTTTAGCCAAACGTCGATCTTCGGTATGAGACGGTGTGTCCATCTCCCTGTTGTCGCGGCGTCCCACTGCGATTGCCATCGTGCGATGCTGTTCTGCCGTTCTTCAGCTTTGAGTTCCTCGGCACTTTGTGTGGTTGTCCTCTTTCGTTGGTAAAGGTTCCGTCTTTCCTCAGCTAAGACTCTGAGCGGCCAAGTTCCGGAAATGACACACACTTCTTCCTTTGATATAGTTCGAAAGGCGCTTGCAACTCGTAGGGCACTCATACGATATATTGGTCCAGCTTTTCTCCATGAATCTTGCACCTCTAGTGCGTCAGCCCAAATGGATATTCCGTAGGTGAGCAACGATGTGACTACTGATGACAATAGTAGCCTCCTGCTCTGCTTTGGGCCTCCGACGTTCGGCATCAATCGTGCGAGACTTGCTCTCACTACTGACGCTTTCGTACAGACGTGTTCCACTTGCTGCTTGAAGTTGAGTCGGGCATCAAGCATTACTCTCAGATATCGTATATGAGGTTGTGATGTGATTTCTCGGTCACCGACTTTTAGCTTAATTGTTTCAACTTCTTTTCGGCTGGTAATAAGCACTGCTTCGGTCTTCTGCTTGGCCAGTTGTAGGTTCACTGTATCTATCCACTGGTTGATCTTCTCAAAAGCGATGTCAAACAGATGTTGAATCTCGTCGAGGTGTATGGCGACGATCACTGCGGCAACATCATCCGCATACGCTACCAGTTTGACACATCTTGGAAGCTTCAGTCTCAGGAGCCCGTCATACATGATATTCCACAGAAGTGGACCAAGAACAGAGCCCTGTGGCACACCACCGGTTATATCATACTCTTTCGGACCATTCTTTGTATGGTATTTCAGCACTCTATCTGTAAAATAGCTAATCACTAGTCTGCGAAGATATGTTGGCACGTTCTTCTCGTCGAGAGCTTGCATGATGCAGTCCCAATTAGCGGAATTGAAAGCATTTTTGATGTCCAAGGCAGCCACCAGGCAGTACTTCTTCGTTCCACCCTTCCATCTAGTTCCTGCGATTGCCTCTTTGGCCATATTAACAACCAGGTTGATCACGTCCAGGGTTGATCGTCCTTTCCGGAATCCATACTGGTTGTCTGCCAAGAGTGGGTCGACTACTGCATCTATTCGCTGATGGATGATACGCTCAAATATCTTACCCGCCGTATCTAGCATGCAGAGTGGTCGGTAAGATGACGGTTCTTCTGGCGGTTTCTTTCCTTTAGGTAAAAGTACTAACCGTTGCTGTTTCTACTTACGAGGAAAAGTCCCCTCATTGAGGCATGCGTTGTAAGCGTCTAGAAATAATGTTGGTGCTGCCTTTATGATGGTTTTCAAGGCTATATTAGGGATTCCGTCCAATCCCAGCGCTTTATTATTTCCTACCCGATTACAGGCCTCCAACAATTCTTCTTCAGTGACAGGTGGAATGTTGTCCAGTTCATCTTGCGTTGACTGATAATTGAGACTGTGTTGCTGTGGAAACAGCGCAGTGACGATTTTCTGAAGGAGTTGTGGACACGTAGGTGACAGCATTTGTTGTTTCTTCAGGTGCGTCATGACCACCTTATGTCGACCTCGTATATAAGCTCTTTCCAGCATCTTCCTTTGCTCTCTTTTATGGCCTTATTAAGTTCACGACGAGCTTTTTTGTACTCTGCGATCAGCACTGCAGAGTTAGGTCGTTGATAGCCACGCTGTGATATTCTTCTCTTTCGATGACACTCTTTACGGAGGTTGCTGATATGATCATTCCACCAGTGTACCGCAGGTCTTGAATTCATAACACGTTTGCGAGGCATACTGGCATCACAAGCTTGTGTTACTCTCATCATCAGGGCATTAGTATGTTCTTCTGCACATCCAGTCTCCATCGGATCACTATCGAGGGCTGTTAGCAATACTTCCGGGTCAAAAGATTTCACCTTCCAACCGACGGTGTTAAATTGCTTGATAGGCCCCCTGAGGTTCTGGTCGTTTGACGTATCCCAGAGTATCGCATGATGGTCACTGGCAGTGTAGATGTCCAGTACCTTCCAGTTAGTGTTACTTTAGCAAGGCTGGTACTGACAAAAGTGACGTCTACAATCGAGCTTGCGTCACCTTTGGTGTAGGTCGGCGTGTCACCACTGTTGAGCAAGACTACGTCTAGTGTAGAAAGAGCTTCTAGCAGCTCTCTTCCTCGTGCATTAGTCTGCTTACTGCCCCAGTCCACTGCCCAGGCGTTAAAGTCCCCGGCTATCGCCACTGGATGATGTTGCTTCGCGTCCTCGGTCAGTCGATCCAAGAAGTCAGTAAACTCAGCAATTGAGAGGCTAGGTGGTGCGTAGCAGCTGTAAAAACGGATGCCATCTACTGATGCTGCTACAAAGCCAGCGCTGCCATTGGTAGCTACACTCTGAAAAGGGAGCTTACCACAAGCCCAGATCACAGCTTTCGTGGTGATATCCGTCTCCTAAGGTTGTCCAGCTAAATGTTTATATGGCTCCGATAAAAGCACAACGTCGAGCTTTAATTCCCGTACTGTCTGCATAAGCAGGTCATGCGCAGCTTCGCAGTGATTGATGTTTTGCTGCAGTATCCTCATGTTCGTTTATTTGTCAGCTTCTGGAGTGCTTCTTGGAAAATTGGGCATCGGCCAGAACCAGACCGGTGAGCAGTGTCCTGAGAGCCAGGTTTTTCCGCATATAACGCACATTTCACTTTATTTGGGCATTGAGCAGCTTGATGACCTGTTTGCCCACATTTGATGCAAAGCCCAGATCGGTCGACTTCGCTTTTACATTGGGCAGTAGTGTGCCCAAAGTGCCAGCACTTATAGCATCGTAGTGGTGTCTTAACTGCTCTGACACGGCAATTTACCCAGCCAATCGTTATTTTGCCTGTCTTTCCGAGTATCTTCTGCACTATTGCTGCTGGCAATCGTACCGAATCAGTTTGAGTATCTCTGTAAGCCGGACGAATTTTAATGACATCTTCAGGTATTTCGTAGTCATTTCCAGCTGCCTCTTGTAAGGCCTTCCGGACATCGTCTTTAGTTGTTTTGTCGTCAATGTCCCGGATTTCAAGCTGTTCCTTTGGGCCTTTACAGATGACTTGCGCTTCTTCTTTAAGGATGCTCTTGATGGTCTTCAGCAAAGCTTGTCCTTTGTCTGCGGTCTTTCTGGAAAGCGTCATGAGCATATTCCTATCATTCGTCTTTGGAACCTTGTCAACGACGTCACGGGTCTGATCTGGTGGGACATCTTTTCTAATCTGACGCAGTATCTCGGCATATTTTGCCTTCTCAACGGGTCGAATAATTGAGGCATCTGGTTTGGTGAATTTTCGCGGTTTTTCCCGCTTAGGCTCCGGCCGAGATTTGTTATTTTGGTAACCGCTCTCTCGCTTGCTCCTTTTTCTCTTTCTTGGATTGGACCTCTGCCATTCAGTCACCTCTTTTTTTCCGGCGTTCTGCACTGCCGTGTTTTTCGGAGGGCTTGGTTTCAGGTCCTTTTTCTTCACAACTTGGCAGATCGTTGGGTCAGGAGAAGATCGATCTTTTCTCTTAGTTGACTTACTGCTAATTCTGCTTCTGTCTTCCGCGACTGATTCACCGTCACCTTCGGCTCCAGTGTCCATTGCTTCTTCATTCACGACAATTGCTTGAATGCTTCTCTCCGGTGTAGTGCGAGAAGTGCGTCGTACTGTTAAACGCCATTCTTCATCAAGTTTCTTGAATCTCTGGAGGGCATTGGCTACGCTGGTCGTCTTGGTCTTAATCTCCTTGTGGATATTGACCTTAGATTGGATGAAGTCATTTAGCTCACTGGTCAGCTTTTCAAGGCGTTCCAACGCTTGCGACCGCTTCATTTCAGCGCTTGCTTCAATCGCTGTTTGATGGGCAAGAGGCCCGTTTTCACTATTGTTGTTTTCCTGAATTTTACTCATACTTTTAAATTCACCAGCGCATCGTACGGAGTAGAGCGGGTTGTCATAACTAGGAACGGGTGTACCCTCGGAGATAGTACTCCTACCCCAGTCCCCTGAGGCCTAGCCGACACTTAACCAGTCCCGGAATACACGGACGGACTAGACTCGCTCGGAGCGGTGAAGATTCCGATCTCTAACACTCACTGCGTACTTCCTGATCAAGGTCCGAAGTGGCTGGCTCCTGATCCACTGCTGCAACTTACACCTCGGCAAGGCAAGCTCACATCAGCCGTGGCCTGCATCGTCGGAAACTACGACACGTGGTTCCGGTCACTCCCAGTGGGTCACAGCAGGGAACGATCGTCTTGTTAGGTCAGTTAGTGTGACCAACTCATTAAAGGGGAGTTTCGTCCACGGGAACGTATTTTATTTGGCTCCTACCCTCTGTACCAGGTACAGCGAGCGTTCTCCCATCCGCTACGGGGAGACGCGCCTGGTAGCAGTTTCTCCTCTGCCCCAAGTGTGTGTGTGTGTGTGTGTGTGTGTGTGTGTGTGTGTGTGTTTTTTTTTTTTTTTTTTTTTTATAGAGGAGGTAAAATACGTTTACGTATGCCAGAACTTGGTGTTGTTGCCAGGACTAGGTGTTGGTACCTGGGTATGTCGGACTCAGAAGACAATATTATTTTGCAACAATACCGACTAAACATCCTCCTCTCTCGTTTCCCTATAGATGTTACAGGGAAGACTGGATCAGGACCGCGTTAGCATTACTTCAATCCAGTCCATGTTGTGCCTCACGACACCTACTTCTTGTTATTACTGGTTTCTAATCCCTTTCTGCGATTTTTTCTTTCAAGAGACGCTGCGCGTAGGCTACTACAGCTGTCCAGTTTTCTTCTTTTTTTATCATGCAGGCTACCAAGCTCTCAGGGGAGAGCGCGGTGCCCATTGTTTCTTCGGTGCAGATTCTATCGTACTTCCATCGATCACACTCGAAAAACGTGTGCTCGGAGTTGTCAATTTTGTCCGGACAGTATTTGCACGTTGGTGTGCTGTGCAAACCCATCTTGAATAGATAGGAATTGAACTGCCCATGACCGGTCAGTAGCTGGGTCAGAAAGAAGTCCGTGTCCCCGTGCTTCCGAGAAAGCCAGACGTTGATATTTGGCATCAGTCGCGCTATCCATCTGCCTGTCTCTCCCGACGTCCATCGGTCCTGCCACTCTTGCTGCGTTTCGGTTTTTATTCTCGTTCTTGCCTCCTTCATGTTTTCGCCACCGATTTTAGCGTCGTAGAGTCTTGCTCTCTCAAACGCTAATAGGTCGATTGGCGCAGCTCCCGCAATGACCAACACAGCCGCTTCGGAAACCGTGCAGTAGGCGCAGGCAACTCTGATAGCGCCTCACCGCTGCACTGCTGCCATTTTCCGCCGATAGGTTTTCTGCTTTAATAGATCTGCCCATATTTCCGCTCCATAAAGCAGTACCGAATGGACTGCTTCCAGAAGGACTCTCCTCTTTTTGGTTCTTGGTCCCATAGTATTCGTCATAATTCTTGCTAGGCTAGACACCGTCTTGCTGGCTTTCTGGCATGCACTATCGAGGTGTTCGCGGAAAGATAGTTTCTCGTCTATCATTACCCCCAGATAGCGCAGAGCTCTTGTTGACGTTAGCGTTATTCCTCCCATGTCAACAGCAAATGGTTTTGGGAACCATTTTTGGCGAGTCAGAACGAACATCTCGGTTTTGTGTTTTGCGAGTTTCAGGTGGTGTTTATCGAGCCAAATCTCGACAGCATCAATGGTTTTCCGAACGAGTAGTTCGGCCTCCTCTACGCTGTCTACTATTATCATGGCCGCGACGTCGTCTGCAAAGCCCGTTAGCTCCACTTGCTTTGGCAACGGGATTTCCAGAAACTCGTCGTAGTCCGCGTTTCATAGATCGGGCCCCATTATTGAGCCTTGCGGCACACCAGCCGTTATGGCGTATTCTTGTGGACCTTCCGTGGTTTCTGCTATCAGCTTTCTCTCGTCAAGGTAGTTGTCGACTAGTGCCAGATTCTCCGGCTCCACGTCAAATCTGTGCTCCAGGGCGTCCAAAATATCTCTCCAATTTGCGCTGTTAAAGGCATTTCTAATGTCTAGCGTGAGGATAAGACACACCTTGCGGGCTTTGAGGCCACTAGTCCATGCTTCTCTCGCTGTCGCTACGACTTTCTGGATCGCGCCGACTGTTGAACGTCCTTTCCGGAAGCTGTGTTGGTTTGCGGCAAAACCTCCAGCACGGTCTATGTCGTTGCGAAGTCTCCCTTGTATGAGCTTCTCGAGCAGTTTTCCAGCAATGTCCAGCATACAGAGTGGTCTAAACGACGAAGGTGTTATGGGGGTTCCCTTACCTTTGTCTAAGAGAACCAATCTCTGCTGTTTCCAGACCACGGGAAACGTGCCAGTTGCCAAGCATGCGTTGTAGGTGTTCAGGAGTATGTCTGGGTATTTCAGAGCTACAGTTTTGATCACCGATGCCAGGATGCCATCAGGTCCAGGTGCCTTTCCTGTTTTGAGTGACTTGGCCGCGTCTTGTAATTCCTTAGTTGTGAAGGGTGTTACTTCGCTGTTCTTAGTGTAGTGTTTCTTCTCCCGCGGTGGGTGTTTGAGGAAAAGCTCCGTTACAATGCTCTCCATCAAGGCAGGAGACTTCGGTGCCTCTGGTGAAGCCTTTCCAAGTCGTTTGGCGACAATTTGGTAGGCTTTACCCCAGAGGTCATTGTCGAGATCGTTGCAGATCTCTTTCCACAGTTTCACTTTACTTGCTCTAATGGCTCGGTTTAGCGTTTTTTTGGCCTGCTTGTACTCTTTTGAATACAAGTCTTGGCTTGGGGAGCGTTTCGTAGCTCTCGTTGCTCGGCGATGTAGCTGATGGCATATTTTGCGAAGTTCTGCTATGTCTGCTGACCACCAGTACGCCAGCCTGTGGAAGCTCTGGTTTTTCAGCCGGGGCATAGAGGCGTCACATGCGGCAGTAATTTCCTTCATCGTGTTTAGCACTGCCTTTTCTGTCTCGCTTCAGGTATCCGGTGTCGGGTTGTTCTGGAGGATAGACCAGCTTCGTGCGAGTGAAGCTTGCAATGCCTTTGGATCAAGCCTTTTGGCATTCCACTTCCGCTTAGAAACGTCGCGTTGGGAACCGGAGCAAATGCCAATCCAACGCTGAATGTCACAAACTGGTGATCACTGCCACTGCATTCTTCGGATACTGTCCAGTCTTCAATCATGTTGGCAGTCCTTGGAGTCGCCAATGAGATGTCGAGGATGGATTCTTGGTACCCTGGTCTTCTAAAGGTCGTAGTGCTCTCGGTGTTCAGCACTATGAGGTCGAGTATAGCCACGACGTCAGCGACCTCGTTTCCTCTGGTGTCGGAGAAAGCAGTGCCCCACTCAGCCGATTTAGCGTTGAAATCTCCGGCTACGATAACTTCGTCGTCGAACTTTGTGACCGCATCTTCTATATTTGCGAGTTTCTGTCAGAACACACTAATCCCTTCGTTAGGTGAGAGATAGACGCTCATGAAGTAGGTTGTGGGGGTTTGAATCCAGACAAAACCTGCTCCACCTCCGCTGTTGTTAACGGTAACGTTCTTTGTGTTCACAATCCAAATTGCTGCCGTTCCCGTTTCGTCTGCGAACCATGTTTTACCTTCGATGTTTAGATATTGCTCGCAGATGAAGCAGACGTCAATTTAATTTTCGAAAACAGGCTGGCGCTGCAGGTTTTGCGCCAAGGCGCACCTATTCAGGTTGCCTTGTAGTATGCGTGTCATTTCTGACCTTTCGTGGCTTCTGCAAGTGCTTTGCGGAATGCCTTACACGCTCCAGTGCCAGAAATATGGCATAGACTATCCTGGGCATCTTTGTCCGAAGCACAAAGAAAGCATTTTAACTTCTCCGTGCAGTTTACGGCCTTGTGGTTCTCTCCGCCACATTTGTAGCAGCACCTGCTTCTGTCTGGTCCCGCACACTGACGTGTTTGGTGTCCATAACCAAGACATTTAAAAAAACGTGTTACTTTTACTACTGGGCGTATACGACAGTTCACCAAACCGATCCGTATACGGGCCTTGTCAAGGGTCTTAATCGCACTGGGCTCGTCTAGTTCGCAGAAGGCTGCCCGATTACCTCGTGGTGTGGGTTTTGTAAAATTTACCCGTTTGACCTCCAGGTTGTCAGTGAATTCACGTTTGAGTTCTTCACGGACTTCGCTCTCGGTAGAGATTTCATCTAAGTCGAGGATCTCGATCGTTGTTGTTGGTGTTAGCGTCTTGACTGTGCCGATGTTTGCAGTGGGTGCCCTTACTGCATCGGTGAATGCCTTGCTGTCTTCGGTCTTTCGAGCCATTTCAAGAAGAACGCCTCCATGTTTCGTCTTTTTAATAGACCTTATGTCTACGCCCGTCTCGACAGGGCTTACCTTGGCCTTGATTTCCTTCAGGAGATCGGCGTATGTTTGCCCTTCAGCTAGTTGAACTAGGACAGCTTTAGTTCTTGTCTTCTTCCTCCTTGGTTTCTTGGAGCCACCGCTGTTTGGCTAGTGTTAGGCTGTAGCAGCTTGAGTCACTGGCTCCTGTTCTTTCTTTTTCTTGTTTTGCCGAGTCACTTTGGTCCAGGTATCATCCCGGGCTATCTTTTTCTGTGCTGGCTTGTCAATATCTGAGGAAGGGCTGGGCGTGGACAGTGGCCTCTTCTTGTTGCCATCTCCTTGCTGTGGTAATTTCTTAGGAGTGGTCAGAGGTGGCTGTGATTTTTTGTTCAGACTCGGAGATGTTTGAGTCGTTGACGCCGACTTTGTTGGTGATTTGTTGGCCAGCCTATATGCCGTACTAATAGACGAAACCAATTTTCTGATCTCATGGTGGAGATTCTTTTTGTCTTTTATGAAGTCGGCTAACTCATCAATCCTGTTGCTGAGCCTCTCCATTGGTGACTGTTGGCCGGTGACGGTCGGTAGAGAGTTCATTCTTCCTCGGTGGGTTTGATTAGTGGCAGGAGCAAAAGGCCCTCCACTTTTTGTGCGTGTGTGTGTGTGTGTGTTTATGTGTGTGTGTGTGTGAGTGAGTGTGTGTGTGCGTGTATGTGTTTTTTTTTTTTTTTTTTTTTGGGGGGGGGGAATCCTTTTAACGGATTCTAGGCATAGCTGTTGGCCTGGATATGTGGCGACTCGACGCAGCGTCATACTAAAACTCGACGCTGACGCCCCTACCCACTAAACCCTAAACCCATTTCTCTTCTATCCTCTGATCCCCCCATGGTACCGCCGTAAGGCATTTCTTCGCGGGGGGAGGAATAAGCTGCCGCTCTTCCTTCTGGTGGCTAAGATGTTATTTCTTCCTTCTAGATTCGGTCTTTCGCTCTTTTCCTCTCAATGGATCGCAACTCGGTAAGCACTTTCGTAGCAAAAATGCTTGTGGCATTCCAGGCAGCTTCTGACGACAAAATTGCCTCTACTATTGACTCTGGTTGGGTTCTCTTCTTCATAATCTTCTTTAACTCATTGCGCTGTTGGTTGAAACGTGGACACACAAAGAAGACATGCTCCGCATCTTTATTGACCCTTGGACAGGACGGGCACTCTGGGGTATCATCGTGCTTAAAGCAGTGGAGATATTTCCGGTAACATCCGTGTCCTGATAACATCTGCGTTAAATAATAGTTGATCTCACCGTGACTCCGGTTGAACCACACATCAACCCGAGGTATGAGACGGTACGTCCACCGACCCTTATCTGAAGCATTCCACTCTTGTTGCCATCTTGCGATGCTGTGTTGCCGTTCTTCGCTTCTAAGTTCTTCAGGGCTCAGTGTGGTTGACCTTTTTCGTTGATATAGGTTCCGTCTTTCCTCAGCTAGGACTCTGAGAGGCAGAGTACCGGAAATAACACACACTGCTTCCTCTGATATTGTGCGAAAAGCGCCAGCTACTCGTAGGGCACTCAGTCGATATACTGGTCCAACCTTTCTCAATGATTCTTGCGTTTTTAATGCGTCGGCCCAAATGGATATTCCGTAAGTGAGCACCGATGTGACTACTGATGACAGTAATAGCCTCCTGCTCTGCTTTGGGCCTCCGACGTTCGGCATCAGTCGTGCGAGACTGGCCCGCATTACTGACGCTTTGGCACTGACATGCTCCACTTGCTGCTTGAAGTTGAGTCGGGCATCAAGCATCACTCCCAAATATCGGATATAAGGTTGTGATGTGATTTCTTGTTCGCGGATTTTTAGCTTAATGGTCTCTACCACTTTTCTGTTGGTAATAAGCACTGCCTCAGTCTTGTGTTGCGCCAGTTGCAGGTTCACTGCGTCCATCCACCGGTTAACGCGCTCAAAAGTGAGATCGAACATATGGTTTATCTCGTCAAGGTGTTTGGCAACAATCACTACGGCTACGTCATCTGCATATGCTACGAGTTTGACGTTTCTTGGCAGAGTTAGTCTTAATAGACCGTCATACATAATATTCCACAGGAGCGGGCCTAGGACTGAACCTTGTGGTACACCTCCAGTAATATCATACTCCCTCGGACCGTTCTTCGTGTCATACTTCAAGACCCTATTTTCAAAGTAGCTTGTTACGATCTTAAGAAGGTATTCTGGTTCATTCTTCTCTTGGAGGGCCTGCATGACGCATTTCCAATTGGCGGAGTTGACCAGGCAATACTCTTTCGTTCCACTCTTCCATCTGGTTCCTGCGATTGCTTCCTTGGCCGTATCAACAACCGGTTTGATTGCGTCCAGGGTTGATCGTCCTTTCCGGAATCCATACTGATTGTCTGCCAGGAGTGGATCGACTACTGCTTCAATTCTCTGGTGAATTATGCGTTCAAATATCTTACCCACTGTATCTAGCATGCAAAGTGGGCGGTAAGATGACGGTTCATCCGGTGGTTTCTTCCCTATAGGTAACAGTACCAATCGTTGCTGTTTCCACTTATGCGGGAAAGTCCCCTCCTTAAGGCATGAATTATAAACGTCTAGGAATAATGTTGGAGCTGCCTTTATGATGGTTTTCAAGGCTATATTAGGGATTCCGTCCAATCCCAGCGCTTTATTATTCCCTACACGGTTACAGGCCTCCAGCAGTTCTTCTTCAGTGACAGGTGGAGTGTCATCCAGTTCGCCTGGCGCCAACTGGTAATCGAAGTTGCGTTGCTGTGGGAATAGTGCAGTGACGATTTTCTGGAGAAGTTGAGGACACGTAGGTGATGGCATTTGTTGTTTTTTTAGGTGGGTCATAACCACCTTATAAGGCCTACCCCACACGTCTTTATCCACCTCGTTGATGAGCTCTTTCCAGCATTGTCTCTTACTATCCTTGATGGCTTTGTTCAATGATCGACGGGCTTTTTTGTATTCTGCGACCAGCTCCGCAGAGTTAGGTCGTCGATAGCCACGCTGGGATATTCTTCTTTTCTTTAGACACTCTTTCCGAAGAACACTGATGTGGTCGTTCCACCAGTGCACTGCTGGGCGTTGGCTTATGCTGTGTTTCCGGACCATACTGGCGTCACAGGCCTGGACAACTCTTTTCATCAGGTCCTTGGTCATTTCTTCTGCGGATCCAGTAGTAATCGGTTCACTATTAAGGGCTATTACCAATGTGCTTGTGTCAAAAGGCTTCACTTTATATCCAATGGTATTGAATGACTTGATTGGTCTTCTTGTATTCCGGTCATGTGATATTTCCCAGAGAATTGCCTTGTGGTCACTGGCTGTGTAGATATCCATCACCTTCCAGTCGTATTTCCCACTGATGAGGCTGCTGCTGACGAAAGTGCGATCTACGATAGAGCTTGCTTCTCCTTTAGTATAGGTTGGCGTATCACCACTGTTGAGCTGGACTACATCTAGTGTAGAGAAAGCTTCTAGGAGTGCTTTCCCTCGCGCATTTGTCTGCTTGCTGCCCCAGTCTACTGCCCAGGAGTTGAAGTCACCGGCAATCGCGACCGGATAATGCTGTTTGGCGTCCTCGGTCAGTTTGTCCGAGAATTCAGTGAATTCAACAATGGATAGGCTGGGTGGTGCATAACAGCTGTAGAAACGGATGCCGTTAACTGTTGCTGCTACAAAGCCGGCATTATCACTGTTAACTACACTCTGGAAGGGATGCTTACCACAAGACCAGATGACAGCCTTGGTGGTGCTGTCAGATTCCCAAGGCTGGGTATTCAGGTATCTGTATGGCTCTGCTATCATTACTAAGTCTAACTCTAGTTCTCTTGCTGTTTGCATAAGCAGATCATGTGCAGCTTAGCAATGGTTTAGGTTTAGCTGCAATATCTTCATGTCTGTTTGTTTGTTATCTTCTGGAGTGCCTCTTTAAATACTGGGCACCTGGATGCGCCGGCATGATGAGCCGAGTTCTCCGCACTTTGATCCACGCATAATACACATTTCGCTGGGTTTTTGCATTCAGCAATCTTGTGTCCCTCTTGTCCGCACCTAATACATAGCTTAGACCGATCCACATTGCTCTTGCACTGGGATCCAAGATGTCCAAAGTGCCAGCACTTGAAACATTGGATTGGTCTTCTCGTAGCTCTGATTCGGCAGTTGGCCCAGCCGATCCGGACTTTACCGCTTCCTGTCAATATCTTCCGCGCTGCAGCTGCTGGTAGTGTCACAACAGCTGTCTGAGTACCTCTGTAGGCCTTATGAATCTTAATTGTCCCTAGTAATATCTCGCAGGTTTCTCCGATTTCCGTTTGCAAGGCAGCCTGAATATCCTCCTTGGTTGTGGTACCGTCAAGATCTCGGATTTCGACGTCTTCCTGTGGCCCTTTGCACATTACCTTCGCGTCTTCTTGGAGGATGTCCGCGATGGTCTTCTGTAAGGCTCTGCCTCGGTCAGCGCTCTTCTTCGAAAGCGTTATCAGCAAGCTCCCGGTCCTAGTTCTTTGGATCTTATCCACTGTAGTACGGACCTGTTCGTCAGGGACGTCCTGCTTTATTCGCTTCAGAATTTCAGCATACTTTGCCGTCTCTGCGGGGCGGATGATCAGTGCGTCCGGCCTGATCCGTTTGCGCGGTTCTTTCCGATTAGGCTCTGGCCTGGACTCCTTCGGCGGTTGCTTCTGGAGCTTTTCTACTGCTTGCTCTCTCTTGGACTTCCTTGACTGGACTTTTTGCCATTCATTCACCTCCTTTTTTCCGCCGTTCTGTGTTACCGAGTTTTTCGGGGGACTTGGTTTAAGGTCCTTCTTCTTCTTAGTACGGCTGGTCATTGAGTCTGGGGGATTTCGTTCTTTCCTTTTCCCGGGTCTGATATCAGTTCCAGTTTCCTCTCCGTCTTCGACAACTGACTCGACGTCACCCTCGCCACCTGTGTCCATCTCCTCGACAAACGTGTCGGCTTTTGCTGGTGAAGCCGCTGTCACACTCGTCTTCATCACGATATTACCGTGTTGCTGTTTTATATCCTTCCATTCTTGGTCCAGTTTTTTGAACCTTCTCAGGGCACTGCAGATGTTCGTCGACTTCGACTTGATCTCCTTGTGGACATTTTGCTTGGTTTGGAGAAAGTCTTGCAGTCCACTGACTAGCTTCTCCAGATGTGCCAGCGCATCTGTCCTCTTCATCTTTGCACTAAGTAGCAGTGCGTCTTGCTGGGCATGAGGCCCGTTTTCACTCTTGTTTGTTTCCTGTGCATTACTCATACTTTTTAATTTACCAGCGCATCGTACGGAGTGGAGTGGGTTGCCATAACTAGGAACGGGTGTACCCTCGGAGATAGTACTCCTACCCCAGTTTCCTGAGGCCTAGCCGACACTTAGCCAGTCCCGGAATACACGGACGGACTAGACTCGCTCGGAGCGGTGAAGATTCCGATCTCTAACACTCACTGCGTACTTCCTGATCAAGGCCCGAAGTGGCTGGCTCCTGATCCACTGCTGCAACTTACACCTCGGTAGAGCAAGCTCACATCAGCCGTGGCCTGTATCGTCGGAAACTACGATACAGGTTCCCGACACTCCCAGTGAGTTACAGCAGGAACCAATCGTCTTGTGAGGTCAGTTAGTGCGACCAACCCATTAAAGGGGAGTTTTGTCCACGGGAGCGTATTTTGTTTGGTTATTTTGCTTGGCTCCTACTCGCTGTACCTCATCAACTAAGAGATTAAGTGTCATCCAAGGACAGCGAGCGTTCTCCCATCCGCTCGGAGAGACGCGCCCGGTAGCAGTATCTCTTCTGCCCCGAGGTATCTCTTCTGCCCCGAGCGCGTGTGTGTGTGTGTGTGTTTTTTTTCCACTTGGGGGGGGGGGGGAATCCTCTTCACGGATTCTAGGCATAGTTGTTTGGCCTGGATATGTGGCGACTCGACGCAGCGTCATTTTTTTGAATTTTCAAACCGCAATAACTTTTGAATGAATGAACCGATTTCCACGTGGTTGCCGGCATTCAGCGCAGTTTTTTAAACCTCATAAAAAATTTTTAAGTTTAAATCGATCGAAGTAGAAATTTCGGAGTGATTCCGAAACAACACTTTTTTCGGTTTTCTTTCATTCATGATATCTCTCGAAGAAATCAACCGATTTTGGCCGGATTAGCGGTGATCGACGTGGTTTTTGAGGTTTTAGAGCTGATACGTCTTTAGAGTTTATCGATAGAGTTGTTTAAAGTTATTCCAAAAAAACCAAATTTAAAAAAAATTCTGTTTCTCAGTTTTTTGGAGATTTCTCAAAATCTATTGGTCCAAATCGGTTCAAATTCACAGGAAATCTAAGTTTGAGGGAACTCTTTAAAATGCCGTTTGGTAGGTTTCGATCGGTTGGTCGTGCAAGAGTTATAAGTGGGTCACATACTTTCACACACACACACACACACACACACACACACACACACACACACACACACACACACACACACAGTGACAACATCGCGGGGGTAGTCAGGGAAACTTCCTGTGACCTTAAAACGTCAAGATCTGATAAAAACTCGATCTTTGCAAGACGGGGTAAAACCATTAACTTGTTGATTTTTGAAAATCTTCGATTTTCTTAGCGAGAAGTTAAAAATCTGGAAAACAGTTGACCTTGCAGGCCATCCCTGGAACTTCCCACTATGTACAAAACGCTTGAAAAATGATCTACACCGAAGTTTTGAGCTTTTTGAGCTCAAAAACCCAACTTTTATCTTTTTCGAGCTCTTCGAGCACGTAATTTTAGTGCCCATGTAGGAACTGCCATAGTTGAATGACAGGGCTTTACCTAGCCCAGTACTGGGCAACCAAGCTTGGCGCACCGATATTGGCTCATGCTTGGGCCAAGACTGGGTATAGTAATCAGCCCTTGGCCAACCCAATGATTACCCGAGCCTGGGCCAAGACTGGTTCGCCATAGAATGGCCGAGGCAAAAGAACCCAACTTTGGGCCTAGTCTGGGCAGCCAAGCCTTGGTCGACTCAATGATTACCCGAGCGTTAGCTAAGACTGGAAAGCCTAGTCATGGCTGTTGAATGACCCAGACTTGAGTCAGAATTGGGTAACCTAGCCTTGGCCATTCAATGGAAAATCCAAACTCAATTAGTCAGTAAGTAATAGAATTTGAAACAGTCAATATTTATTGTTTAACAAATATTTGTTAGCAAATGCTAAAATTGAAAATTTATTATTCAACAAAAACAATTACATATCGTCAAGATTGATATGGTCTTAAAAAAATTAAAATATAATAATTTACAGTTAAATTTTTAATAATGATAATTTTAAACATTAAAATTTTTAATAAGATATTAAATGGACAAAGTCTGAAGTAATTTAAGAACTTGACTTTTGCATTTTTAACTTCCCGCTAAGAACATATTGGTTCTACCCAGTTTTTCGAAAATCGAGTTTTCATCAGATCTCGACGTTTTGAGGTCCTAGGAAGCTTCCCTGAATGTTTTCGCGATAATTTCTGTGTGTGTGTGTGTGTGTTTTTTATCTTAGGGGAATCCTTTTTACGGATTCCAGGCATAGCTGTTCGGCCTGGATATGTGGCGACTCGACGCAGCGTCATACTAAAATTCGACGCTAACGCCCCTACCCACTAAACCCTAAACCCCTTTTCTTCTTTCCTCTAATCCCTCATGGAAACCGCCGTCAGGCATTACTTCGTGAGGGGAGGATCTAGCTACTGCTATTCCTTCTGGTGGCTAAGGTGTTATTTTTCCTTCCTTCTAGTTTCTGTCATTTGCCCTTTTTCTTTCAATGGAACGCAGCTCTGTAAGCACTTCGGTGGTAAACGTGCTTGTGGCGTTCCAGGCAGCTTCGGATGACAGCATTTCTTCTACTTGACTCTGGTGTGATTTTCTTGTTCAGGATCTTCTCTAACTCATCACGCTGTGGGTTAAAACGAGGGAACTCAAAGAAAACGTGCTCCGCATTTTCAGCAACTCTTGGGCAAGACGGACACTCTGGGGAATTATCGTGCTTAAAGCGATAAAGGTACTCCCGGAAACAGCCGTGTCCTGACAACATCTGGGTCAGATAGTAGTTGGCCTCGCCGTGATTCCGGTTAAGCCAAACGTCAATCCTTGGTATAAGTCGATGAGTCAATCTTCCCTTCTCCGCAGCATCCCATAGTTGTTGCCATCTTGCTATACTATGTTGTCGCTCTTCAGTTCTCAGTTCTTCAACGCTCAGTGTAGATGACCTCTTTCGGTGGTATAGGTTCCGTCTTTCCTCAGCTAGGACTCTAAGAGGCAGAGTTCCAGAAATGACGCACACTGCCTCCTCGGATATTGTGCGGAAGGCGCTTGCAACTCTCAGTGCACTTAATCGGTAGACCGGTCCGGCTTTCCTCCATGATTCTTGGGTCTCCAGCGCGTCTGCCCAAACGGATATTCCATATGTGAGCACTGATGTGACTACTGACGACAGCAATAGTCTCCTGCTCTGCTTCGGGCCTCCATCATTCGGCATCAGTCTTGATAGGCTAGTTACCACCGCTGATGCTTTAGCACTTATGTGTTCGACCTGTTGTTTAAAGTTCAGTCGGGCATCCAGCGTCACCCCCAGATATCGGATAAATGGTTGCGATGCGATCTCCTGCTCGCCGACATTCAGCTTGATGTTTTCTACGATCTTTCTGCTGGTGATGAGCACAGCTTCAGTTTTGTGCTTGGCTAACTCCAACTTTATCATCTCCATCCATAGGTTAATCCGGCTAAATGTGATATCGAAAGCCAGATTGATCTCTTCCAAGTGTTTCGCGACAATCACTACCGCTACATCATCGGCATATGCTACAAGTTTCACCTCTGATGGTAATGCAACTCTCAGGAGACCATCATACATGATGTTCCACAGCAAAGGACCCAAAACCGAGCCCTGTGGCACTCCTCCGGTTATTTCGTACTCCCTTGGACCGTTTTTAGTGTCATATTTGAGGACTCTGTCTGTAAAGTAGTTTGCTACCATTCTGCGCAGGTATCCTGGCACTTCTTTATCTTCGAGAGCTCGCATGATGCAGTCCCAGTTAGCGGAATTGAAGGCATTTTTGATGTCCAAGGCAGCCACTAAACAATACTTCTTTCTGCCACGTTCCCATTTCTTTCCAGCGATTGCCTCCTTAGCTGTATCGACCACCAGGTTGATCGCATCCAGCGTTGATCGTCCTTTCCGGAAACCATACTGGCCTTCTGCTAGGAGTGGATCGACGACTGCTTCTATTCGTTGGTGCATTATACGCTTTAATATCTTACCCGCTGTATCCAGCATGCAGAGTGGTCGGTAGGATGATGGCTCGTCCGGTGGCTTCTTCCCTTTAGGGAGAAGTACAAGTCTTTGCTGTTTCCATCTTCTAGGAAAAATCCCTTCTTTGAGGCACGAATCGTAGGTATCTAAGAATAGATTTGGCGCTGCTTTAATAGCTGTTTTTAATGCGATATTCGGGATTCCATCCAATCCCGGCGCCTTATTATTCCCTACTCGGTTGCACGCCTCCATCAGTTCCTCTTCTGTGACAGGTGGAATATCTTCTTGATTTACTGGCAATGAAGAATAGCCGAACATACTTTGTCGAGGAAACAGCGTAGAAACTATTCTTTCCAGGAGCTGTGGACACGTAGGTGATGGCATTGGCTGGCGCTTCAGGTGGGTCATGACCACCCTATACGGTCTGCCCCATGGGTCCTTTTCTACCTCATCGACGAGTTCCTTCCAACAGCGTCTTTTGCTATCTTTGATGGCCTTGTTCAGTTCTTGACGGGCCTTTTTGTATTCTGCGACCAGCTCCGCAGAGTTAGGTCGTCGGTGGCCACGCTGTGATAATCTTCTCTTTTTGTGACAGGCTGTGCGAAGAGCGTTAATCTGATCATTCCACCAGTGCACCGATGGTCTTTTATTGATGCCACGCTTACGGGGCATGCAAGTGTCGCACGCCTGGGCAATTCTCGTCATTAAGTCCTTCGTCTTCTCTACAGCATTTCCTGTGATGATGGTCGAGTCACTGTCTAAGGCTACTACCAAAGCTTCCGAGTCAAAGTCTTTCACTTTCCAACCAGCTGCATTAGTTTGTCTAGTTGCTCTTTGAGGGCTCCGGCCAGCTGATATTTCCCAAAGTATTGTACTGTGGTCGCTGGCGGTGTAGGTGTTTAAGACTTCCCAAGAATAGTTTCCTTTCAATAAGCTGCTGCTGACGAATGTGAGGTCTATTATCGAACTAGCCTCTCCCTTGGTATATGTTGGTGTCTCACCGATGTTGAGAAGGACCACGTCCAGTGAGGCCATTGCTTCACGTAGTGCCTTGCCTCGCGCATTAGTCTGCTTGCTGCCCCAGTCTACCGCTCAGGAATTGAAGTCCCCTGCTATAGCTACTGGGTAGTATTGCTTTGCGTCTTCGGTTAGTCGATCCAGGAAATCAGTAAAGTCGGCAATGGAAAGGCTAGGTGGTGCATAGCAACTATAAAGACGGATGTCGTTAATAGACGCTGCTACAAAGCCGATGCTATCATTGCTCACTATGCTCTGGAAGGGAAGTTTGCCACAGGACCAGATGACAGCCTTGGTGGTGCTGTCAGTTTCCCAAGGTTGGTTATTCAGGTGTCTGTATGGCTCTGCTATTATTACTAAATCAAGCTCTAATTCACGCACGGTCTGCACGAGCAGGTCATGCGCGGCCTCACAGTGATTGAGGTTAAGCTGTAATATCCTCATGTTTGCTTGCTTGTCTCTGGAGTGCCTCTTTGTATACCAGGCACCTGTATGTGCCGGAGTGATGGGCAGCGTTCTCTGCGCTCTTATTTTCCGCGCATAATACACACTTCGCTGGGTTTTTACAGTCCGCAATCTTGTGTCCTTCTTGGCCGCATCTGATGCATAGCTTGGATCGATCTGTCTTGCTTCTGCACTGGGATCCGTGGTGCCCGAAATGCCAGCATTTGTAGCATTGGGTAGGTTTCCTCGTGGCTCTAATTTGGCAGTTGACCCAGCCAATTCGGATTTTACCGCTTCCTTCTAATATCTTCTGAGCTGCTGCAGCTGGTAGTGTCACGACAGCGGTTTGGGTACCTCTGTAGGCTTTGCGGATCTTGATTGTCTCTGGTAGTATTTCGCAGAGCTCCTTGGTTACCGTATGCAGCGCAGCCTGAATATCCTCCTTTGTTGTGGTGTCATCTAGGTCTCGGATCTCGACTTTGGCCTCCTCCTTAAGAATGTTTGCGATGGTATGTTGCAGGCCTTGGCCTTTGTCCACGCACTTCCGCGAAATCGTAATCAGCAAGTCCCCGCTTCTGGTCTTGTTGATCTTGTCCACTGTTGTGCGAACTTGCTCATCAGGGACGTCCTTCTTTATGCGACGCAAAATCTCGGCGTACTTTGCTTTCTCGGCCGGGCGGATGATCAGTGCGTCGGGTCTGATCCATTTGAGCGGTTTTTTGCGCTTAGGCTCCGGCCTGGGCTTCTTTGGAGGCTCCTTTGGGAGCTGTTCTTTGGCTAGCCTCCGTTTCTCTTTCCTTGTGTGGACATCTTTCCAATCAGTCGCGTCTTTTTTTTCGGCGTTCTGCTTCATCACGTTTTTCGGAGGACTTGGTTTCAAGTCCTTTCTCTTCGTCAATCGCCCATCTATTCCATCTGGGGAGTTTCGGTCCTTCCTCTTGTTAGACTTGTTGGAAGTATGACCTTCGTCTTTAGCATCAGATTCACCGTCAGCATCGCCTCCGGTGTCCATTGATTCTTCGATCTCCACAGTAAGTTGACTGCTCTTCTCCGGCGTAAAACGAGGAGTGAGTCGTCGAGGTGACTGCCATTCTTCGTCCAGTTTTTTAAACCTTCGAAGGGCGTTAACTACCCCGGTTGCCTTGGCCTTTATCTCTTTATGGATATTGACCTTTGATTGGACAAACTCATGCAGTTCGCTGGTCAGCTTTTTGAGGCGTTCCAGCGCTTGCGTCCGCTTCATCTCAGCGCTTACGGTAATCGCTGCTTCTTGGGCGTGAGGCCCACTAATACTCCTGTTCTTTTCTTGATTTTTCGTTTCTTCCATGGTTTTGAGTGATACTCCAAAGCAAAAGGTTGTCTCCGAACACGATGCCTCCGGAAGTGGAGGGGTGATCACTCTTACAGCTACCTCCATTGCTATAAGAGCTTTCGGTCATTGAAGCGGGAAATCTCAACCGCTTCGACCCTGCACCTGCTTCCTTCATCGGCTTCCTTTTGCTCCCGTGGGTGCGGCACGTAGATGCCGGGAGTTACCACGTACACCGCGCTATAAGGATCATTTCGCACATCTCTTTCGAGCAGCGTCACCTTATCCGCTTGCGTACGTGACCCTAGGTCAGATGGTGTGACCAACCCTTCCTGCCGAAAGGGGAGTTTTCGTTTTTTACCGCGAGAGCTATTTTATTTCGCTCTTACCCTCTGCTCCGAAGAACAGCGAGCTTTCTCCGACCCACAAGGATACACGGACGGTGGCTGTTACTCTTCAGCTCCGATGCCTGATTTGGTCCGCGAGGGCTATTTTATTTCGCCCCAATCCGCCGATCTTACGACCGGTTAGGACCCCCCTATCCGCCACCTGGGGACGCGCCCGGTGGGAGTTTGGCTTCTTCCGACGGGTGTGTGTGTGTGTGTGTGTGTGTGTGTGTGTGTGTGTGTGTGTGTGTGTGTGTGTGCGTTTATGTATGTCTGTATGTATTGACACAGTGTTTACACGCTGTGGCATTTCCCGCCGGGCTTAAGCACACTGGGGGGAGGCTCCGCCAGATGGCGGCACCTCCCGAGCTTATAATAAAAAGTTTAGTAGAAATAAGATTTAGTTTTAAGTTAATATTGTTTATTCATATTTTATTTCAGCCCAGAAGGCGATCAGGATGGTCGTCGGTGATCAAAATTAGCGTGATTTAACTTTAAAATTTAACTTAAAGAATTTAATTTGTTTAATTAATTCAATTTACTAAATTAGATGGGGCTCCAGTGAGTGGCCGACGGGCCTGAGAATACCCGAGGCCCCCAGTCTAGAGCAGACGAGCCTGATGCTCAGCTCAAATTTGTCTGTTAAACTCACGTTTGATTTTAAATTATTAAATAACTATCTAAACAATGATTATGATTGTTGTTGAAATGTTATTGCATGCGAATGCCGGCTTGATTTGCGCTTCGGGGGAGGATTACTCAGTATTCGGTGGAATTGGAAATTTTGGAAAAAGAACGGTACCGGCGGTAGCCCGAGGTAACGGGAAGTCCCTCATTAGGGCAGGTCGGTAGCCGCAGCTGGCAGCATGCTGCCGGCGGAATAGAGAGGCAGTCACAGGCGTGAGACTAGATTGCAAGCACCAGTGTGGTCAAGCCATTCATTTTTGGTATAATAATTTGCAATTGTTGCTTAAGTTGCTCAACGATTCTTTATTAATTTACTGTTTGGGTCGTTTGTGACTTAATTTGGTGATTTTGGCTGATCGTATTAACGCATTCTGGTAAGTCCTTGAGTATTATTCCACCGCGGTAATTACTG
Source organism: Cotesia glomerata (assembly GCF_020080835.1). NCBI lineage: Eukaryota > Metazoa > Arthropoda > Insecta > Hymenoptera > Braconidae > Cotesia > Cotesia glomerata. The sequence continues at coordinate 17,192,483 of NC_058164.1, forward strand.
AGATTCTCCCGGGCGGGAACCGGCGCCGGGTTTTCACGTGAGGCCGCCATCTTTACCACGTGGCTGGCACGTTATGAATTAATTACAGTGAAATATTTGATAATAAAATTAAATTCAGTTATAATCAAACGTAGGCTAATTTGTTTGTTAAAGTTAAAGAAAGGCCTTTCGGGAAAATCTCACGGCGGCTGATTGCCTGATCGCGTCCTGTGGCTCGCGTCAATTTATTACGCAGATACCTAAACCAAAAGTGGTACAGCAGTATTTCTATGATTATTGTGTCCCACGCGACGCCTTATTGTTATATTTATAGTTTGTACAGCGTGATTCACGATTGACATTGTTAATTATTAATTTATTACGATTATCATTATTTCCGAGCGCAATATTATTATATTTTATTATTAATTATTACAATCATTATTTTGAGCGTGATTAACGATCGATATTACTAAATATTAATCGATGTTACTATGTTTGTTTGGATTTAATTTACAAATAATGTAGATGAATATTGCTTGGCTTCTTTTACAATTATTATTTTGCAATTGACGACATCCGTCGTCGAGTATTATAAGTATTACTTTCGTTTAATTTGTAAGTATTATTGATCATCAGAGCTATTATTTATTTGCGTTATTTATGATTAATACTGTTATACGTTAATCGCCATCGCAGGTCTTATTGTCAAGCGCAAGTCATTTTTAATATTATTAAATCTTGATCATTGTTAAGATTATTAATTTATTGCGATTATTATTATTTCCGAGCGCAATATTATTATATTTTAAGTCGAATAGAAAGTTATTTGTTAATCAAGAATTCCAAAAAGGATTTATTTGTAATTTGAAATAGACTTAAGTTGGCCCACGGAGGATCTCAGTGATTTAAACCTCTTAGGCCTTAATCTGAATAAATTTATAGTTAAGAATTTATTTTGAACAATTTCATTTTCTTGAAGTATTTTCTTAGATTAATACCTTTATGCTAACTATTTGACTTCCCTGTATTCTTTCCTTGCAACTCATCTTCATATCTTACTTAGTGATTATAAAACGGTATTTTACAATTAATACCTTATTATTTCCGATTCTGAGGTCCATTCCAACCGTAATCTCGATTCCTTCGTGGCCTGTTTTCCACTCATACTGATTCAAATCGTTAATTGATCGTCCGGCGCGGCCCCTGGAATCTTTATTATTTTTGGTAATTTTTAGAAAAATTACCTGGCGTCCTATCGAGCACTAACCCAGCCTGAGGAGTTTCGGGTTAATTTTATTATCATTTGGTAATCAGGGCGAGCGTAAAATACCCTATCCAGCCGATACCTCCGCCATCGGTCGAATTTATTTAAATTTTGGGGAAAAGTATTGTTACAGTATGTATGTATGTAACCCTTTTACAACTTTTGAACGGATCGACCGATTTCATCGCGGTTGGTGCTATTCGAAGGGGTTTGATCAAACTTAGATTTTATATACACTTAGGACCGATTCGAACCAGTAGATTTTGAGAAATCTTAAAAAAAACGACAAAAAAAAATTTTTTGAAATGTGGTTTTTTTGGAATTACTTTTAAATAGCTTTACCGATTAATTCCAAAATCTAATCAGCTCTTAAGATCAAAAAACCACGTTGATCACTGCAAGCCCGGTAAAAATCGGTTGATTCGTTCGTGAGTTATCGTTGTCGAAAGAAAACCGAAAAAAGTGTTTTTTCGGAATAACTTCGAAATTCCTGGCTCGGTCGATTTAAACTTGAAGATTCTTCATGGGGCTTTAACAACTGCGTTGAATGCCGCCACCTGCGTAAAAATCGGTTCATTCATTCAAAAGCTATTGTCGTTTGAAAATTCAAAAAATTGTGTTTTATTAAACTGCTATTAGAGTTTTGAGCTCTAAGAGCTCAAAATGACACAAAAATCATATTTGTGAGCTCGAAGAGCTCAAAAACGTAATGTGTAATTTTTAGCGTTTAAGTAAAAAATGAGCGGGAAGTTGCAGGGATGGCCTTTAGGGTCAACCGTCGTCCTAATTATTTTAGTTAATAAATATTATTAAAAAATAGTTAATTTTCATCAAAGCACATTAAATAACATAAATTATATAAATAATAAATCATCGCACTCCGTCATCATATAGATTTAACTTATAACAATGATGAGATGTGAGTCATCATATCGGGCGTACGGCGTAGGGATTAGTTATCGGTCTGACGTTGTATTTTAGTATCGACGCCGCCATGTGACAAAAGTCGCGCGGAATCCTATTTTCAACATTAAATAAAAATTATTGTTTTTCAAGCTAGAATTCCGGGAGTCGAGACTTTTTTTTAGAAATTTTGTTTTGTCGAAAACTATCCACTTAGGATAGTTTCCGTAATTGTTTTAAAAATTATGATTAATTTGGGATTAGGATATTAAATAAAATATGCGTCGATTTGTTGGGGAATAAAATAAAGATTTATTCATCCCCAGAGGAGGAAAACTCAGTTGGGCTGAGAAAAAACCTGCTCGAATGAAAAAATGTACAAGTAAGAACGCAAAGCGTGTAGTGCGAATGAGAAAATATGTGTAAATTGCCGTCGCAAACAACACAAACGAGGTGAGCTCAACCGCTTTAGAAAATCAAATGGTATTAATTCAGAATTAATGAATTGACGCTAGCTTTTAAGCTAACTAGAGTCAATTAATAGTGAAATACTAATTAATTGACGTAAAATGTCAGTGCAGAGATTGATTGATTGATTAGAATTATTAGTGTAGGAACTAATTAGATAATTCGATATCAGAATCGAATAGTTGATAAATTTTGATTTGATAGAATGATGATTAAATATTTAGCAATGAATTTGATATAATTTGTTACAAATATTGCGTGTTAACTATGGATTGACTAAAGCCGCGTGGCTGATGCAATCCTTTGTTGAAATGGCGCGTAATGACCGCGTGGCGTCACTTATTAATTTTAATTAATTTAATTCACTGAACAGTTACTAATGATTTTTAATGATTTGAGAATTTAATTGGTAATTGAAGTTTGTTATGTAAAGAAATTTTTCTTTACATATTTATTAACTATAAAAATCGAGTATAATATTTATTAATAAAAAAAAAAAATCGAGTATGATTTTATTTAAATTTTAACGATTGTAAAAGATAATTCGAGTGCGGTCATTAAGTGTCTCGTTCGATTTTTACAAAAGGCCCAGGGAAATTTCCGTAATTAGTCTGGAGCCCAGGTATATTTAAGAGATTAAATAGATAAATGGGAGTTTTGTTATACGTAAGCTAACTCACTTAAACTCAAAATAAGAAATACTTAAAGATAAAGAACATTAGATAAAAAGATTTATTTTAAACCAAAAGATTTTAGAATAATTTAATTACAAAATTTTAGTGTTGAGACAAATATCGAAATAAATTTTAATAATGCACTTTCTGAAATAATTTTTAGACAACAAAAATTAAATATGAAATGAGAAACAAATAAAAAAATAAAACTTGAAAGTTAAATAATTTACAATAGACAAATAATAAACAATTAAATTCTAAAATAATACAACAAATTATTAAAACGATAAAACAGAAATATTTCTACAAATAAATAATTAAATTTAAGAAAACGTAAGAGATGTTAGTTTCAAGTACATATTTATTCATACGATTTAAATAAATAAATTAATGTAGACAGTACAAATGTATGTCTTTGTCTATGCGTAAATGCGCTTACGTATACACAAACACATAGATGAATAATAGAACATAAGAGTAAGTGAGAAAGCATGTTGCACTCTGACCCAAGCAGAGGGACTCATGCAACATTTTTAGACAAATTTAAGAGAGAGGGTAAGGGCCCAAGAAAATAGACAAATAATTGGACATTTGTTTCCCCCAATGAGTGGAAATTAGTAACGCCCTAAAATTCGATACCTCGCAATTGTCACCAAAAAAATCTCTCTCGTTGTCCTGACGTCCTAGTGTTAACATCGTACATAGTTTAAATAAGTCTCAATAGACCACGTGTAAATCTTTTGTATAGAAAGTAAATCATTTGTAAAGGTAAAGTAAAATCGTAAAGTGAAACCAACTAAATCAAATTAAATCAACAAGGTTCATCAATTTTTATCAGGTATATTTTAAATTATTAATATTTGTGAATTTAGTAATATTGTAAAATCGTTATATGAAAGAAAAGTTAACTTCAATCACTGTGTAATAATTGTAATAATTGTAAACTTAACTAATGATATTAATTTTGGACTTAAACAATATATGTATTAAAATTATTCAACTACATCAATTTATTCAAACAAACCTATCATTCTCAATAAATTAAACTCGGAAGTTCCCGGTCTATTAGCCTAACACGCTAGGACCAAATACTTAAACACATTAAATATTTTAAATGTAAAATTAATTAATTATCCTAAATTAAATATTTTTTACATAACATTTTTGGCGCTCGAACAGGGACCCCGAAGTTGTTTGTTGAGAAGGTAGAGTTATTAGAGAAATTTTTAAAGAAAATTTAATTGAGAATTTAGTTTTATTTTTTAATAAGAAACTGAGATTTTGTATTGTTGAAAAAGTAGAATCATACGAGCAATTTTAAAGGAAAATTAATAGAGAATTTGAAGAATTTTTTGATAGAAATAAAAAGCACGTGTTCTTTTTATTTGACAAATACCAGTGAGGTTAAGAATTTTCTTTCATAATTTATGAAAGTGCATGTGAATATTATTTACATTTTAAAATTTGTGAATGTGTACGTAAAATTTTATTTACATCTAAAATTTTGTGATTCGAAAATTGTTCTGAAATTACCTGCGTTAATTTCAGTAAGTTCAAAAGAAAGTAGAATGAACAATTGTTAAAATTTTTCTGAGAGGACACGAGCAAGCACCCTTACCGAGGGTTTACCATCAAACACTAGGGACAAATTCAGACATTTAACACGTTAACGATATGGAACTAACAGACAGTCAAAACATATCGTTACATGACGCACTTACCTTCATACCTCGTTTTGAGGGAGACTCGGACGAATTGATAGATTTTATAAGTTGTTGTCGAGACGCGAAACAAATTCTGCCAGACGCTGCAGAAGCAAATTTGGCGAAATTAATTTATCTCGCGAAATTAAGTAGCAACGTTAAATTATCGATAAATCACGTCATACCTATTACGATTGAAGGTCTAGTTAAAGCTTTGAAAAAATTTACGTTACAACAAAATCAATTTATCAGCTACAAGGCGAATTAGGTTGTATGTATCAACAAATAGAAGAGCCGGTTATAGATTTCTTAAATCGATTAAGAAGAAAAAGTCGAGAAATCATAGAATGCCATTCAGGGAATTATTCGAATTTGAGCGCGGAAGCAATTTTGAGTTTTAGAACAACGGTAGATACCGCAATTTTAGAGATTTTTACAGAAAATTTAAATAACGAAATTGACGAGCGAATGCCGATTTGTGATAATATCGAAGAAGCTTTAACCAACGCGATTAGAATTGAAAGGAAATTAAAAATGCGTCGAGAATTAAGAAACGAAACAAAGACATCGGAAGTTAAAAGTATAACAATAGAGAGTTTTGATAATTTCACAATTACGACCGAAGCGTGTCAGATTTGTGATAGTATAGGGCATACCGCAAAAAAATGCCCACAAATCAGTCAATCGGATATTCATCGCGAAGTAGTTTATTCGGAAAAGGTAACACCCTTATTAGATAAAATTCGAGAATCTGACTTCGACACTGGCTACGAGTCTTTCACCAGTGAGTCAGGAGATTTGATAGGAAATTTAGAAATGCAGATAGAACAAGTAATAGATCGTTTCACAGAAGCTGCAGCAGAAACTCAGAATACTTCTCTGCAGGAAAAGGACTCTGTAATAGAAGTTCCGAAAACTTCTATACAGGAAAACCCCGTTGTGGATGCCCCTAAAACAAGGAGGGGTAGACCACGTAGGCATCGGGTGAAATTCAAGGAAAGGAGGCTCAGCCCACACGAGGTGACTCCTTTATTGGACCCCGGTATAAATTCGGAACCTGACTCCGCAGTTGGAGAAGATACCTCCAGCGAGTCAGTTGACTCGATTAACGATCTATTACAGCATAAGGACAATACGATACAATTTCCTAAAGACAATACAGTACAAGTTTTGAACAGTAACAGACAGCCTGACGACGAAGGCTTACGAATACAGAAGTTAAGCGACACCCGACTTAACAGTAGATTCACAGACACAAGACAAGTGTACTGGACACAAAAGACGAACACGAATAATTTCGATTTAGAAATCCACGAATGGGAAGCTAGATCGAAACTCAAGAAACCGACGGTAAAATTGAAAGGACTGTTCAAAAGGGTACTTGCTCCAACTGCTATGGCAGCTTAAAACTCAGAAAAATTCTTACAAAGTAACGAGACAAATCGTTAATGAAAAATTTAAGGTAATCTTCGAAAATACAGTAAGAATAATTTGAGAACAGAAAATTTTGAAATGATTTTGAGAAAACGGCTGAAATAATTTATAAACGTAAATTTAAATTTATTTTGAATAAACGAACAATTGAAAAGTAAAATTATAGACACAAATTTTTTTAAATTATTTTTGATAATAGAAATAATTTATGAACAAAATTTTTGAGGAAAAGTTAAAATAATTTGTGAACGAAAAATTAAAAGGTAAATTTGTAGACGAAAATTTTGAAAATATTTTTTTTAAACGCCATAAAATAGATTTGAAAATAGGAACTTGAACTTAATTTTGAGAATAGAAGATTTTATTTGTGAACAAAAAAATCCAAAGTAATTTTTTTTGTACAGTCAAAATAATTTAAGAACGAAACATTTGAAATAATTTGAGGAAAAGGTTAAAATAATTTGTAAACGAAAAATTTAAATCAGCTTTTGAGCGTAAAAAAAAAAAAAAAAAAAAAAAAAAATTTAGTTTGTGAACGAGAATTTAATCGATTTTAATAAGAATAGTAACGACAATTTGTAAACGAAAAATTTTGAAGAAATAGTTAAAATAATTTTTGAGTGAGTCTTGAGAATACAATAAAATTAATTTTTGGGCGAAAAATTTAAATCAATTGTGAAAACATGGTAAAAATAATTGTGAACAGAAATTTTGAAATTTATTTTGAGAGTACAGAAGAATTAATTTTTGAATATTAAAATTGAATCCGTTGCGAAAATACGACAAAAATAATTTTAGAACAGAAAATTTTAGTTAATTTTGAGAATGTAGAAAAATTAATTTGTGAACGAAACAATTAAAGTAAATTTTGAGTAAATAGTAAAAATAATTTTGCAAACGAAAAATTTTAAGGAAACACTAAAAATAAATTGTAAACAAAAAAATTGAATTGACAGTAAAAGTAGATATTAAACAAAAAATTGAATTGATCTTCAAAACGATAAAAGTAATTAGTAAAAGAAATACGCGAACTAACAATAAATTTTAATTAAAAAAAAAAATAATGTCACGAATTAGAGTTATAGAAATTTGAACTGTGTTGAATTTGAAAGATATCAGGAAAAAGGAAATTATGATTCTGACTACAAATTATGATCAATAACAATAATTTTTTTTCCAGGTACTATAAAATTAACAGTTTTAAATAAATTTTGTATGTTTTCACAATATCCCGTCTGGATATTGGAGATTGTCGTTTGAGACAATATCAGATGGAGTTAACCAACTGATTTCACTTAAAGTGTGTAAGGTGGCGCATCACTGGCACTCTTCGAGTTAATAATACATTTTTTTTGATAGATCTAAAAGAGATCATTTGATAAATTAGACAAGGAAACAGTTTTGATTAATTAGACTAGCAATTGAAATAAAATAAATGTATTACGGTAACACAACAATTGTTATCGGGAGAAATATTTGTATTTAGATGTAAGATCATTCTTGTTAAATTAGAATAGGTCTTCAAGAGAAAATTACAGCAATTACGTCAACACCGCTAGATGAGTCCATGTGTCGACTCAAGACAGGATCGGACTATACAGCAGTACTTGGAGGAGAGGTACTAAACATCGACTAGTGTCAACCTGTAAAGTTTAAATTAGGATTGAATTGAAGAAGTTGCTTCAAACGAGATTACGAAGAATCCAAGCAACATCAACTTTTTCCGGAAGCGAAGAAAACATTTCTTCGCATATTGATGTCAACAATTATAGAAGCCGTTCAATTGAAGACAAAACAAAGGCAATTTGAAGAACTTGAAGAAGAATCAATCAAAAGAGATCACTACAAAAGACTGCAGCAGAAACACCGAAGACTTCTCTGCAGGAAAAGGAAACTACAGTAGGAACACCGAAGACTCCTCTGTAGGGAACAATAGGCGCTCCAGCCAAAAAGAGGGGAAGACCGCCTAGACATCCAGCGACCTGATGGAATACGGATTGACCTGAGCGAGGTAATGCCATCATTAGGTCCTGATGTTAATCCAGAACTGACTCGACATCCGATGACGAATCGAGTTCCAGTGAATTGGACAGTTTGATTCAAAATACCAGCGAAGAAAAATAACAACAAGGCAACATCGATATGCGTTTAATAAAGTTCAAGGAAATATAGAAAGACTGGGAGTACCGAAGCTTCTAAGACATTTTCCATTATAATTCGAAGGATTAAGAAGAGTGTTCCAAGACAAGACTTTTACGGATCTAGGAAAAGAAACTTCAACAGCGGCACCGGACCGATGTACCTCTCAGTGCAAATAGTCGATCCTCTGATCAATGATCCACCAACAATCATCGATGGATAGAAGACAAGAAGAAAATAGAAATAGTTAACAGTTTTTAAATGATTTGTAACGTAAGATAGATATGGTCCAACGAAAAATTTAATTGACTTCACACTCGTTCATTTGATAAATTTCACTCGTGCTTCAGTCTAACGGCGGTGGTGTTATGTAAAGAAATTTTTCTTTACATATTTATTAACTATAAAAATCGAGTATAATATTTATTAATAAAAAAAAAAATCGAGTATGATTTTATTTAAATTTTAACGATTGTAAAAGATAATTCGAGTGCGGTCATTAAGTGTCTCGTTCGATTTTTACAAAAGGCCCGGAAATTTCCGTAATTAGTCTGGAGCCCAGGTATATTTAAGAGATTAAATAGATAAATGGGAGTTTTGTTATACGTAAGCTAACTCACTTAAACTCAAAATAAGAAATACTTAAAGATAAAGAACATTAGATAAAAAGATTTATTTTAAACCAAAAGATTTTAGAATAATTTAATTACAAAATTTTAGTGTTGAGACAAATATCGAAATAAATTTTAATAATGCACTTTCTGAAATAATTTTTAGACAACAAAAATTAAATATGAAATGAGAAACAAATAAAAAATAAAACTTGAAAGTTAAATAATTTACAATAGACAAATAATAAACAATTAAATTCTAAAATAATACAACAAATTATTAAAACGATAAAACAGAAATATTTCTACAAATAAATAATTAAATTTAAGAAAACGTAAGAGATGTTAGTTTCAAGTACATATTTATTCATACGATTTAAATAAATAAATTAATGTAGACAGTACAAATGTATGTCTTTGTCTATGCGTAAATGCGCTTACGTATACACAAACACATAGATGAATAATAGAACATAAGAGTAAGTGAGAAAGCATGTTGCACTCTGACCCAAGCAGAGGGACTCATGCAACATTTTTAGACAAATTTAAGAGAGAGGGTAAGGGCCCAAGAAAATAGACAAATAATTGGACATTTGTTTCCCCCAATGAGTGGAAATTAGTAACGCCCTAAAATTCGATACCTCGCAATTGTCACCAAAAAATCTCTCTCGTTGTCCTGACGTCCTAGTGTTAACATCGTACATAGTTTAAATAAGTCTCAATAGACCACGTGTAAATCTTTTGTATAGAAAGTAAATCATTTGTAAAGGTAAAGTAAAATCGTAAAGTGAAACCAACTAAATCAAATTAAATCAACAAGGTTCATCAATTTTTATCAGGTATATTTTAAATTATTAATATTTGTGAATTTAGTAATATTGTAAAATCGTTATATGAAAGAAAAGTTAACTTCAATCACTGTGTAATAATTGTAATAATTGTAAACTTAACTAATGATATTAATTTTGGACTTAAACAATATATGTATTAAAATTATTCAACTACATCAATTTATTCAAACAAACCTATCATTCTCAATAAATTAAACTCGGAAGTTCCCGGTCTATTAGCCTAACACGCTAGGACCAAATACTTAAACACATTAAATATTTTAAATGTAAAATTAATTAATTATCCTAAATTAAATATTTTTTACATAACAAGTTAATGAAATTAATAGTATTTAATGAATATTTTAAGTGTTCAAGTAAATGCGTAGTATACGTGATAAATCAGAAAACGATTGACACAGAGTAGTCGTACTAGTACAAGCGTCCAAGCACAACTGCTTGCCGCCAGCCACGTGAGCCGGCTTCTCTCCCGCTAACCAAGGCGCGCATGAGCGACAGCCATGGTGTGACACGATTTTTCACGAGTTGGAGCGATCAAGCCCGAAGGCGCAACTCCTCTTATAAATTTTTATTAAATGTCTTTTCTATCGGTTAAACATACTCCCCCCGTTGCGAAGGCTGAGCAAGATGTTATGAATAGTGTTTACAATTAGTTACATCACATGATTACAATGTTTTGATTTTATAAAATTCAAGAATTGATTGGTAAAGGACATAATAGAGTGATATTTCGTTTGTATATCACTTGAGCCGTTCGGATTGAAGCTACTCTTGTCACATCATCATCTCCTGGATGAATGTCGACCATCACTCCCAGCTGCCACCGCATACATGGTTGGTTTTTGTCCATCAATAAGACGATTTGATTGATTGAAATTTCTCCTTGAGAGGAATGCCATTTTTGCCGAATTTGAAGTTCATGGAGGTATTCCAAATACCAACGTCTCCAAAAGTCTTGTCTAGCCTTGACAATGAATTGCCAAACATTGAGTCTGTTATCTGGAACATCAGAAAAATCATTTTCAGGCAGCATTGTGAGAGGACGTCCTATTAAAATATGAGCAGGCGTTAAGGCAATAGGATCATTAGGATCACTAGATAGAGAACAGAGAGGACGAGAATTTAGTATAGATTCTATTTGAATAGTTAGAGAATTCAATTCTTCGAAAGTGAGAAGTTTGTCTTTTACCACTCGTTTAAAGTGGTGTTTGAAAGATTTTACAGCTGCTTCCCAAATGCCACCAAAATGAGCAGATAGTGGAGGATTGAACGTCCAGATAATGTTTTTGCGTATAGCATATTCGTTAACGGAATTTTTATGGGATTTTGAATTAAATAACATATACAATTCTCTCAATTGATTATTTGCGCCTACAAAATTAGTACCATTGTCCAAATAGACGTGAGTTGGAACCCCTCGTCGACCAATGAATCGACCAAATGCCCCGAGAAAACCTTCTGTTGTTAAATCGCTAGCAATTTCTAAATGTACAGCTTTAGTAGCCATGCAAACAAAGACGCATCCATAGACTTTAATTTTTGTTCTGTTTCTGAATTTACGTTCTTTAATAAAGAGCGGTCCAAAGTAGTCTACACCTACGTGGGAGAATGCCGCTGATTCGGTGACTCGAGAGCTAGGTAAATTAGCCATTTTACCTTGCAGTACTACAGGCTGATGTCGAATGCATGTGACGCAATTTTTCACAATTTTACGAATCTGGTTTTTACCGTCTAGCAGCCAAAATTTGTGTCTGAGATTTGAATGTGAACTCTGTATACCTGAATGGTATAATTTTTCATGTGTTTCTCTAATAATTAAATCAGTAACATAATGACGTGAAGGTAATAAAATAGGATGTTTCCTTGAAAAAGATATAGGAGCATGTTTCAAACGACCTCCTACTCTTAGTAATCCGTTTGAATCGATAAATGGATTGAGATATCGCAATCGTAAGTTCTTAGTCTTTCCGGTTTCCTTAATTTGTTCGATTTCATAATGATATTGTTCGTTTTGAATCAGAGTCAAGATTTTTATTTCAGTTAATAATTTTTCTTCTACGCTTAAAGATTTGTATTTGAATAAATTACTTTTTAACATTCGTAAACAATAAGAAAAGGAATTTATAAGTTTAGAATATGATGAAAATCGTTTAAACAAATTCTCAGTAGTGGCTAATAAACAGGTAATTTTTCGAGTACCCGGAAGTTCGGAAGGAACAGCAGGCTTTAAGTTAGGCCAATTAAGAGGGTCCTGTGAGAGCCACGTGGGACCTTCTAACCACATTTTGTTATTTAAGAATTCAGAAGGAAGTTGACCTCTCGATAAACAATCTGCCGGATTGTCTTTAGTTCTAACATGCCATTCGACTTTACTGCAAAGAGTTTGAATTTTTGTTACGCGATTTGCTTCAAAGACCTTTAGAGAGTTAGGAGACCGTTTGAGCCATTGAAGTACAATAGTTGAATCAGACCAAAACGTAACTTTAGAAATATCAAAGTCAAAGGAGGGAATTGTGTCTTTATATAATTTAGCAAGTAATAATGCTCCGCATAATTCTAATTTTGGAATTGTAACATCTTTGATGGGAGCAACTCGAGATTTAGAACAAACTAATTTTACGAGTACGTCTCCGCGTTCATTTACTGATCTTATATAAATACAAGCACCATAGCCCACTTTACTAGCATCACAACATCCGTGCAATTGTATGTCAGTCGGATTAGGAAGTAAAATATTACGCTCAATAGAAAAATCTTTAATCAGAGGTAATTGTTCAGCAAATTTACACCAGTGTAAATGTAACTCTTGTGGGACCGCTTCGTCCTAGTGGACCTTTAATTTCCAACATTCTTGAATGATAGTTTTTGCAGCTAATACTATAGGACCCAGAATTCCGATAGGGTCGAAAATTTTTGCAATATCAGATAAGATAGTTCGCTTAGTTATTTTTCGCGATGAATCAATTGGTTTGACTGTGTAAATAAATTCGTCCGTTAGAGAATTCCATGCAATGCCTAAAGTTTTAGAAATCGGATCATCATTGATAGCACAATCTAAATCTAAAGTTCTTTGATCGAAATTATCCAGTGCGTGTCGATGATTTGAAGCCCATTGTCTGAGTTCAAATCCACCCTTTCGCACCAGTTGAATGATTTCATCACGCAATTTTAAAATTTCGGTCAAAGAATTAGATCCAGTTAATAAATTATCGACATAAAGATCTCGTTTTAATATTTTTGAAGCTACAGGAAAATTATGAGATTCGTCATCAGCAAGTTGATTTAAGGTGCGTATAGCTAAAAATGGGGCTGCAGAAACCCCGAACGTAACTTGTTTAAGTTCAAAGGTGCTAATATTGTTATTATGATAGTAAAGAATTCGTTGAAATTTGTGATGATCCGGATGTATACAGATTTGTCGATACATTTGAGCGATGTCAGAAGTCATAGCATAAACAAAGGTGCGAAAACGCAAAAGAATAGTGAAGAGATTGTCCTGTATAGTAGGCCCAGTTAGTAGAACTTCATTCAATGAGATACCTTTATCGGTTTTAGCTGAAGCATCAAATACAACGCGTACCTTGGTGGTAGTACTAGATGTTTTAATTATCGGATGATGGGGCATATAATACCCAGGTCCACTATCATCCGGTACGTGTACCATGTGGCCAAGATCGATGTATTCGTTCATGACTTTAGTGTATTCAGATTTTAATGAGGAATCTGAATTTAATCTCCTCTGTAAGGATAGAAATCTTTTATAAGCTAGTTGTTTAGAATTCCCGAAATCAACATCGTCTACGCGAAAGGGTAATTTTACTACATATCTACCGTCTGTATTGCGAGTAGTGGTATTTTGATAATAGGTCTTACACGTAGAATCATCAAAGGATCGAGAATCATTAGAACCTACGTCTTCAATATTCCAAAATTTAGTTAATTGACTCGATAGATCAGTTAATTGACAAGTTACAGGAAATACATCTTTATCGTTATTGACTCCCCCCAATACGACCCATCCCAATTGCGTTTTTTGTAGTATTAAATCACAATCATTTTGTGAGCAATTAATCTGTCCGACAGATAGAAGAGAAAGTGTGGTACCTGAACCGATAAGGAAATCTACAGGTCTTGGTATGTGAAATTGGGGATCAGCGAGTATTATGTTTTTAGATATACATATTTTATTACGTGGAAATATTTCATTCGGACCTCATTCTGCAATTTCATCAACGGTCAAAAATGACAATGTTCTTTGAAATTTATCGTTTAAAGATTTACAATTTATTTGTACGACATGTTTTGAAAGGGTTTGCATTCCATTAACAGCCCCGATTGGAATAGAACAATTTTGCATAGGAAGTTTTAATTTATTAGTCAAATTTTCAGTAATAAAATTAGCTGTTGCACAGGTATCAAGTAAAGCGTGAGCTCGTATGAATTTACCTGTTGAGTCACGCATCTGGATGAGAGCACTCAATCATCAATTGAAAACGCGGTGTTCTAAGTATGGTTGTATAATTATGTACGACTAGTCAGGCTGTAGATCCCTTATCAGTTGTTACAGTAGCGGGTGATTCGATTTTAGCAGAATTATTTTTTGATACATTAGTATTATTTGTTTGTTGAGTTACATTTCGATTAATGTGCAATGTGGTATGATGGAATTTCTTACAGACTCGACATCTGCTGGAAGTGCAAGTTCCTTTGTGTACGCGAAGACAATTATTACAGAGTTTATTAGATTTTACAAATTTTATTTTTTGATCATATAGGTCACCAGGCTTGAGGGGGAGAGCCTGGTGCCTATGATCTCTTCGGTGCCTCTTCTGTAGTCCTTCCATCGAGCACACTCGAAGAATGTGTGTTCGGCGTCGTCGATTTTATCCGGGCAGTATTTGCACGTTGGTGTGCTGTGCAAACCCATCTTGAAAAGATAGGCATTGAACTGCCCATGTCCCGTCAATAGCTGGGTCAGGAAGAAGTCCATATCCCCGTGCTTCCGAGAGAGCCAGACAGTGATGTTTGGGATCAGGCGCGCCGTCCATCTGCCCGTCTCTCCCGATGTCCATCGGTCCTGCCACTCTTGCTGCGTTTCCGCCTTTATCCTCGTTCTTGCGTCCTTCATGTTATCATCACTGTCTTTAGCGTCATAGAGTTTTGCTCTTTCGAGCGCTAATAGGTCGATGGGCGCGGCTCCTGCAATGACCAATACAGCCGCTTCGGAAACTGTGCGGTAGGCGCAGGCAACCCTGAGAGCGCCTCGCCGCTGTACTGCTGCGATCTTTCGCCGGTAGGTCTTCTGCTTTAATATGTCTGCCCATATCTCCGCTCCATAAAGCAGTACCGAGTGGACTGCTTCTAGAAGAACTCTTCTCTTTTTTGTTCTTGGTCCCATGGTGTTGGTCATAATTCGTGCTAGGCTAGACACAGTCTTGCTGGCTTTCTTGCATGCACTGTCAAGGTGTTCACGGAAAGATAGTTTCTCGTCTATCATAACCCCTAGATACCGCAGGGCCCTTGTTAACGTCAGCGTTGTTCCTCCCATATCCATAGCGAATGGTTTTGGAAAACATTTTTGACGGGTCAAAACGACCATCTCGGTTTTCTGTTTGGCGAGTTTCAGGTGATGCTTATCGAGCCAAGTCTCGACGGTGTCGATGGTTTCCCGAACTGGCAGTTCGGCCTCTTCCACGCTGTCCGCGACTATAGTGGCTGCAACGTCGTCTGCAAAGCCTGTTAGCTCTACTTGCTCTGGCAACGGGATTTCAAGAAGCTCGTCGTAGTCTGCGTTCCATAGATCAGGCCCTATTATTGAGCCTTGCGGCACGCCAGCCGTTATGGCGTATTCTTGTGGGCCTTCAGTAGTTTCCACTATTAGCTTTCTATCGTCAAGGTAGTTGTCGACTAGTGCCAGATTTTCTGGCTCCGCGTCAAACTTGTACTCCAGAGCGTCTAAAATGTCTCCTAAAATGGCTTTATTCAGTTCCTCTTTACGGAGGACGCTGATGTGGTCGTTCCACCAATGCACCGAAGGTCTCGAATTTATGCCACGTTTACGAGGCATACTGGCATCACAAGCATGTGTTACTCTCCTCATCAGGTCCTTAGTATGTTGTTCTGCACATCCAGTCTTGATCGGATCACCATCGAGGGCTATTAGCAATGCTTCTGGGTCAAAAGATTTCATCTAATCAACGATGTTAGACTGCTTGATTGGTCTCTTGAGGTTCTGGTCATTTGATATTTCCCAGAATATCGCATGATGGTCGCTGGAACTGTAGATGTCCAACACTTCCCAGTTGTAGTCACCTCTAGCAAGGCTATTACTGACAAAAGTGAGGTCTACAATTGAGCTTGCGTCACCTTTGGTGTAGGTCGGCGTATCACCACTGTTGAGCGAAACTACATCTAGTGTAGTAAAGGCCTCTAGTAGTGCTTTCCCTCGTGCGTTGGTATGTTTGCTGCCCTAGTCAACTGCCCAGGAGTTGAAGTCTCTGGCTATCGGTACTGGATGGTATTGCTTCGCATCTTCAGTTAGTCGATCCAAGAAATCAGCGAAGTCAACAATGGAGAGGCTAGGTGGTGCGTAGCAGCTATAGAAGCGGATGCCCTCTACTGATACTGCTACAAAGCGGGCATTGCTGTTGTCGACTGCATTTTGGAAAGGGAGCTTGCCACATGACCAGATGACAGCTTTGGATGTGCTATCAGATTCCCAGGGTTGGGTACTTAGGTGTTTATATGGCTCTGCTATTAGTACCAAGTCAAGCTCTAATTCTCGCACGGATTGCATGAGCAGGTCATGCGCTGCCTCACAATGATTGAGATTGAGCTGTAGTATCCTCATGGTTGTTTGTTCGTCAACTTCTGGAGCGCCTCCTGAAATACCGGGCACCTGTGGGTGCCGGCATGGTGAGCCACGTCCTTTACTCGTTGCTGCTCAGCACATATTGCACACTTGGCAGGATTTTTACAGTCAGTGATACGGTGCCCTTCTTGTCCACATCTGACGCAGAGTTTAGACCGGTCTACTTGGCTTTTACATTGGGACCCAACATGTCCGAAGTGCCAGCATTTAAAGCATTGGACTGGTCTTCTAGTTGCTCTTATTCGGCAATTGACCCAGCCAATCCTTATTTTGCCGCTTCCTTCCAGTATCTGTTGTGCTCCAGCTGCTGGTAGTGTTTTTTTTCCCTTGGGGGGGGGGGAATCCTCTTTACGGATTCTAGGCATAGCTGTTTGGCCTGGATATGTGGCAACTCGACGCTGACGCCCCTACCCACTAAACCCTAAACCCCTTACTCTTCTATCCTCTGATTCCCCATGGTACCGCTGTAAGGCATTTCTTCGCGGGGGGAGGAATAAGCTGCCGCTCTTCCTTCTTGTGGCTAAGATGTTATTTCTTCCTTCTAGATTCTGTCTTTCGCTCTTTTCCTCTCAGTGGATCGCAACTCGGTAACCACTTTTGTAGCAAAAGTGCTTGTGGCGTTCCAGGCAGCTTCTGACGACAATATTGCTTCTACTATTGACTCTGGTTGGGTTCTCTTTTTCAGAATCTTCCCCAACTCATCGCGCTGTTGGTTGAAACGTGGACATACAAAGAAAACATGCTCCGCATCTTCATTGACCCCTGGACAGGAAGGGCAATCAGGGGTATCATCGTGCTTAAAGCGGTGAAAATACTTCCGGTAACATCCGTGTCCTGATAACATCTGCGTTAAATAATAGTTGATCCCACCGTGACTCCGGCTGAACCACACATCAATCCGAAGTATAAGACGGTACGTCCACCGACCTTTCTCTGAAGCATTCCAGTCTTGTTGCCATCTTGCGATGCTGTGTTGCCGTTCTTCCCTTCTAAGTTCTTCAGGGCTCAGTGTGGTTGACCTTTTTCGTTGATATAGGTTCCGTCTTTCCTCAGCTAGGACTCTGAGAGGCAGAGTACCGGAAATAACACACACTGCTTCCTCTGATATTGTGCGGAAGGCGCTAGCTACTCGTAGGGCACTCAGTCGATATACTGGTCCAGCCTTTCTCCATGATTCTTGCGTCTTTAATGCGTCGGCCCAAATGGATATTCCGTAAGTGAGCACCGATGTGACTACTGATGACAATAATAGCCTCCTGCTCTGTTTTGGGCCTCCGACGTTCGGCATCAGTCGTGCAAGACTAGCCCTCACTACTGACGCTTTGGCACTGACATGTTCCACTTGCTGCTTGAAGTTGAGTCGGGCATCAAGCATCACTCCTAAATATCGGATATAAGGTTGTGATGTGATTTCTTGTTTGCCGACTTTCAGCTTAATGGTCTCTACCACTTTTCTGCTGGTAATAAGTACTGCCTCAGTCTTGTGTTGCGCCAGTTGCAGGAGCTGCTGGTAGTGTCACTGTAGCCGTTTGCGTACCTCTGTAGGCCTTACGGATCTTGATAGCCTCTAGTGGTATTTCGCAAGTTTCTCCGGTTTCCATTTTCAGGGCAGTCTGAATGTGCTCCTTCGTCGTGTCATCATCAATGTCTCAGATCTCGATGGTCTCCTGCGGTCCTTTGCAGATTACTTCGGCCTCTTTTTGAAAAATATCCATGATGGTCTTTTGCAAGGCTTGGCCTTTGTCGATACTCTTCTTTGAGAGCGTAATCAGCATGTCCCCAGTTTTGGTTTTGTGGATCTTTTCCACGGTTGTGCGGACCTGTTTGTCAGGGACGGACTGCTTTATACGACGCAATATTTCGGCATACTTCTCCTTCTCAACCGGACGGATGAACAGAGCGTCAGGCCTGGTCCATTTTCGCGGTTTCTTCCGCTTAGGTTTCGGCCGGGGCTCTTTCGGCGGTTGCTTTGGGAGTTGCTCTCTAGCTAGCCTTCTCTTCTCCTTCTTAGACTGTACTTTTTCCCAGTCAGTCGTCTTCTTAGGTTCGTCGACCTGCCCTGCCAGTCGTTGGGGAGGGCTTTTTTTCAAGTCCTTCTTCTTTGTGACTTTATCGGTTGGCTCTGGCGAGTTTCGGTCCTTTCTCTTTCCAGGCCTTGTATCAGTTTCACCCTTGTCTTCAGCGACTGATTCACCATCACCATCAGCTCCGGTGTCCATTGCTTCGTCAGTCACGACGACAGCCTGACAGGCTTTCTCCGGTGTACCATGAGAAATGCGCTGCAATGATGACCGCCACTCCTCATTCAGCTTCTCAAACTTTTGAAGGGCGTTAGTTACACCAGTCATCTTGGATTTTATCTCTTTGTGAATGTTGACCTTTGGTTGGACGAAATCATTCAGCTCACTGATCAGCTTTTCAAGGCGTTTGAGCGCTTGCGAACGCTTCATTTCAGCGCTTGCGTCAATCGCTGCTTGTTGGGCATGTAGCCCGTTTCCACTCTTGTTTGTTTCCTGTGGGTTACTCATACTTTTTTGATTTACCAGCGCATCGTACGGAGTGGAGCGGGTTGTCATAACTAGGAACGGGTGTACCCTCGGAGATAGTACTCCTACCCAAGTTCCCTGAGGCCTAGCCGACACTTAGCCAGTCCCGGAATACACGGACGGACTAGACTCGCTTGGAGCGGTGAAGATTTCGATCTCTAACACTCACTGCGTACTTCCTGATCAAGGCCCAAAGTGGCTGGCTCCTGATCCACTGCTGCAACTTACACCTCGGCAAAGCAAGTTCACATCAGCCGTGGCCTGCATCATCGGAAACTACGATACAGGTTCCGGACACTCCCAGTGAGTTACAGCAGGGACAAATCGTCTTGCTAGGTCAGTTAGTGTGACCAACCCATTAAAGGGGAGTTTTGTCTACGGGAGTGTATTTTATTTAGCTCCTACCCTCTGTACCTTCTCAACTAAGAGACCTAGTGTCATCCAAGGACAGCGAGTGTCAACCCATCTGCTACGGGGAGACGCGCCTGGTAGCAGTTTCTCCTCTGCCGCAGGTGTGTGTGTGTGTGTGTGTTTTTTTTTTTTTTTTTTTTTTTTTTTTGCCTAAGGGGGGGGGGAATCCTTTTTACGGATTCTAGGCATAGTTGTTTGGCCTGGATATGTGGCGACTCGACGCAGCGTCATACTAAAACTCGACACTAACGCCCCTACCCACTAAACCCTAAACCCCTTTTCCTTCCTTCCTCTAATCCCTCATGGAAACCGCCGTCAGGCATTACTTCGTGAAGGGAGGATCTAGCTACTGCTCTTCCTTCTGGTGGCTAAGGTGTTAACTACCTTCCTTCTATCTTCTGCTATTTGCTCTTCTTCTTTCGGTGGAACGCAAGTCTTTAAGGACTTCTGTTGCAAACGTGTTGGTAGCGTTCCAGGCAGCTTCTGATGACAACATTGCTTCCACTAGTGAATCTGGTTGCATTCTCTGGTTCAGGATCCTCTCCAGTTCTTCACGCTGTGGATCGAAACGAGGACATACAAAGAAGACGTGCTCCGCGTCTTCAGCAGCTCCTGGGCAGGACGGGCACTCCGAAGAGTCATCGTGCTTAAAGCGGTGTAGATACTCTCGAAAACACCCATGTCCCGACAACATCTGCGTAAGATAGTAATTGACCTCACCGTGATTCCGGTTAAGCCAAATGTCGATCCGAAATATGAGACGGTGCGTCCACCTACCCTTCTCTGCAGCATCCCATTGTAGTTGCCATCGGCCTATGCTCTTCTGCCATTCTTCAATTCTAAGTTCTTTAGGGATCAGTGCAGTTGACCTTTTTCGTTGGTAAAGGGCCCGTTTTTCCTCTGCTAGAACTCTAAGAGGTAGGGTTCCAGCAATGACGCACACTGCTTCTTCTGATATAGTGCGGAAGGCACTAGCTACTCGTAGGGCACTCAGTCGGTATATTGGTCCAGCTTTTCTCCATGATTCTTGGGTTTCCAGTGCATCAGCCCAAATGGATATTCCGTAAGTGAGCACTGATGTGACTACTGATGACAATAATAGCCTCCTGCTCTGTTTTGGGCCTCCGGCGTTCGGCATCAGTCGTGCGAGACTAGCCCTCACTACTGACGCTTTGGCACTGACATGTTCCACTTGCTGCTTGAAGTTGAGTCGGGCATCAAGCATCACTTCCAAGTATCGGATATAAGGTTGTGATGTGATTTCTTGTTCGCCGACTTCCAGCTTAATGGTCTCTACCACTTTTCTGCTGGTAATAAGTACTGCCTCAGTCTTGTGTTGCGCCAGTTGCAGGTTCACTGCGTCCATCCACCGGTTAACGTGCTCAAAAGTGAGATCGAACATATGATTTATCTCGTCAAAGTGTTTGGCAACGATCACTACGGCTACGTCATCTGCATATGCTACGAGTTTGACGTTTCTTGGCAGAGTTAGTCTTAATAGACCGTCATACATAATGTTCCACAGGAGCGGGCCTAGAACTGAACCTTGTGGTACCCCTCCAGTAATATCATACTCCCTCGGACCGTTCTTCGTGTCATACTTCAGGACCCTGTTTTCAAAGTAGCTTGCTACGATCTTAAGCAGGTATTCTGGTACATTCTTCTCTTGGAGGGCCTGCATGATGCATTTCCAATTGGCGGAGTTGAAGGCGTTTCTGATGTCTAGTGTCGCCACCAGGCAATACTTCTTCGTTCCACCTTTCCATCTGGTTCCTGCGATTGCTTCCTTGGCCGTATCAACAACCTGTTTGATTGCGTCCAGGGTTGATCGTCCTTTCCGGAATCCATACTGATTGTCTGCCAGGAGTGGGTCGACTACTGCTTCAATTCTCTGGTGAATTATGCGCTCAAATATCTTACCCGCCGTATCTAACATGCAAAGTGGTCGGTAAGATGACGGTTCTTCTAGTGGTTTCTTCCCTTTAGGTAACAGTACCAATCGTTGCTGTTTCCACTTACGAGGAAAAGTCCCCTCCTTGAGGCATGCATTATAAGCGTCGAGGAATAATGTTGGTGTGTGTGTGTGTGTGTGTGTGTGTGTGTGTGTGTGTGTGTGTGTGTGTGTGTGTGTGTGTGTGTGTGTGTGTGTGTGTGTGTAAGTATGTAAACCTCTTATAACTTTTGAACGGTCGAACCGATTTCATCGCGGTTGGTGCCATTCGACAGGACTTCGCCAAACTTAGATTTTCTACTAATTTGAACCAATTCGGACCGATAGGTTTTGAGAAATTTGGAGAAATCTAAAAAAAAAATATGAAAAAAAATTTTTCAGAAGTGGTTTTTTTGGGATAACTTTTAAACAGCTCTACCGATCGATTCCAAAAACTAATCAGCTCTCAACCTCAAAAAACCACGTCGATCGCCGCCAATCCGGTCAAAATCGGTTGATTCCTTCGAGAGATATCGTGAACGAAAGAAAACCGAAAAAGTTAGTTACTCCGAAATTTCTTGTTTGACCAATTAAAACTTCAAAATTTTTTATGAGGCTTAAAAAACTGCGTAGAATGCCGCCATCTGCGTAAAAATCGGTTCATTCATTCAAAAGTTATTGCGGTTTGAAAATTCAAAAAATAGTGTTCTATGAAACTTCTATCAGACTTTTGAGCTCAAAGAGCTCAAAAGCATAGAAAAGGTATCTTTTCGAGCTCGGAGAGCTCAAAACAACACACAGATTGTATTTTTGAGCTTGAAGAGCTCAAAAAAAGCGGCCAGGTATTAACAGAATTAGCGGGAAGTTGCAGGGATGGCCATTAGGGTCAACCGTTTTCCTAATTTTTTTTGTTTGGGACACTGGTTATTTTGTCTAAAGATAGAGGTGGGTATTTAGTTGAGTCTTCTGATTCCGACGCTGCAAATGATTCACTCTCTTGATCCGTTTCATTTTCCATCTCTTTATCGGAATTTAAGTGATCTGACAAGTTTGATGAGGTAGTTATTTTAGATGGTGGGTGCTGTCTCTTATCTCCAACTTTTGGAGGTTGTGGGTTTGCGAAGGCTTCTTCTATGTGTTGTGTTTGCTCCAATTCTCTGGAGAGGATTACCGGAGTGAGGTCCATGCTACTGTTACTGTAGCTTGGAGTTGTTTCTGGAATTTAGTCCTGTTGTTCTGTATCAGGTATTATTTCCTCGGTTCTCGCTTCTGCCTCTCGTGGATTCTGTGTGCGACTTAGTTTATTTGTTTTACAATTTTTTGCCAGGTGACCAGTTTGTTTACATATAAAACACTTTAATGAGTCACATGATGGGTAGATCCAGTAGTTTATGTCATCATCATTAACCTGGAATTTCTCAGGTAGCTTACTTTCATCTGCTGGTGAGACAAACACCTGTCTGCGAAAACTTAGGTCGTGTGAGAACTTTGGGTTTGTTGTCCCTGTCCTTAAGTCGCTGATTGGAGACATGGGTACTATACCCATTTTTTTCAACTCCTCCTCAATCACGTAGTTCGGTATGGTTGGGCTAACATTAGATAAGACTAATTTTTTGTTTTCAACTATGAGGGGCCTGATTGGTAGTTCGGTACCATTGATGTCGAGGAAGTTTTTGTTTTCTACTAGTTCCTCCACTAGTTTGCTAGAGTCCAAGTATATGCATATACGGTTTTGAGCTATTCTGGAGATGTATCGAATTACGGTTGGTTCAATGACATTGGCTAAAGCTTCTAGGTAAGTTTCGGTATTAACGCTGTAATAAAAATTACGATCCAGCTGACAGTGGAGTGGTCAGTGGACACGTAATTTTGTCCAGGTCGCCCAATATAAAAAAAAAGTAAATAAACGACTTGGGAGGTAACTCTTCACCTCCCAAGCAACCCTCAGCTTGTCCTCAGGCTGGATTAGTGTACGATTTGGACACCAGTTGCTCTTTTCACTAGGGAAACAACAAACCCTTTGATTTTCAGGGCCTTCGATTTTCAGGAGGTAGACAAGTTAGAGAGAGAGACGAGAATAAATATATTAAAATATAGCGTGCAAATAAATAGGAGGCAAATAAATTATCCCCATGGTGTTCGTAAACAATAATAATCAAATATATTTACAAGATAATACTTAAATCTAGTTAACAATGTTGTCGGTATCCTTTCTTCCTGAACAAAGTTGCTTAAAAATTAAAAATGTCCATATTTGTCGAATAGTAAATTTCTTTTAGTTATATTTATGAATAAACAAATTTAATTATTCGACGCGGATTTTACAAACTGTATTACTCCTGGTGCGCCAAATCCTCGAGGGCAACACCAGCGAAGGTACTTATAATCTAATCTCAAAATTATTATACGTAAATTATAAATATTTAATGACCGTTAATCTATAAATTAACTTCCTTATTAATTTATTGCAAATCTTTGATTAGTTAATTCGTGAAACCTGATTTGGAATAATTATTGCCAACCAGCTCAAACAAATTACAACAGAATTTAATAATTAGCTGGGTTGAGCTGGCCTGCACCGTTGGTTATTTATTGCCGAATACGGCTATGTATATATCTATATATATGTCAAAAGAAACTTAGCAATATTTATATCAAATTTATTAATGACGTCAGCGCCGTTGACGGTGAGCAAAAAGCATAAATAAACTAAAAATAATACCAATGTAATTATTGTTAAATAATACCAATAAATTATTTTTCTAATACGTAACTTCAAACAAATCAATTAAATAATAATCAGAACTTTGCGGGCTCGACCACGTGTCGAGACACCAACACAACCTCACCGTCGCCGTGGATGCCGGTACGACCACCAAGGAATCACAGATCAAGCAATGCTGGGACTCACCCAAATAACAGCTCACACGGGAGGATAGGCGATCGCTGGCTCCAAAATATGTAGGCACTATTTATTTATGATATTTATCACCACTCGTGATAAAAGAATTAGTTAAATTTTTATACTTTAATAATCCAACAAAAAATATCAAGTGCTCACTACACGTGCTACCGCCAGAATGCCTTCCCTCTCGCGGCCCTACTTTCTACTCGTGTTATTGCGCCATGAGACTAGTCAAAACATTGACTTTTATTCGTTTGATTCTGCGATTCCCCCGACGACGGACCCACCGACGACGGATTTACTCATGAAAAACCATATTTTATTTTTCTGTAACTAAATTATATTTTATAGACTCCTTAAATAAAATTTTACATATTAAATAAATTATATAAAATAAAACACCAAAGTCCGTGACATAGCTCCGCGCATGCGCGCTCTGCGGCTACCAACTAGTCCCTGTAGATACTTTTTATTAATTAAAGAAATAATAAATCTCACCATCAACAGTTGACAATTTATTCCCTGTTGAAAATGTCCAATAGATTCCAATAAAAAAAAATTTATATCGGAATCTATTGTGCTTTTGTCACAGTAATTCCTTTTACATACCAATACCGATTATAATGTGGAAAATGCAATTGGGGTGAAGTTCTATTGGAGTGTATATGGAAGATTATTTCTTACGTGGATATCCAGTTATTCCAATTAACAAAGTTTATTTTATGTCAATAAAAGGGAGTATCCAGATAAAGTCTGTTGTGTTTCTTAAAAATTTCAAGAGGATGATCCTTATAGAATTTGCGATTTTCACTTCTGGTCTTGATCAGGATTTCCAGAATCAAATGACGATTTTTTCTATCGATAACTACTTGTCAACACTTATTAAATATGAAAAGAAGTATGCTTGGATTTCCAGAACGGGCTTAGCTTATAACTCAATGAATTTAATGGGGCGATCCTTGTAGAATTTAAAATTCAGATATCTGGCTTTCATCAGGATTTTCACAATCAAATAACAATTTTTTCTATTGGTACATATGCGTCAACACTCATTGAATGTGAAAAAAAGTATATTTGGATTTCCAGATTGCGCGTAGCTTATAACCTAATAAATTTAATGGGGTGATCCTTTTAGAATTAAAAATTCAGATGTCTGGTTTTCATCAGGATTTTCACAATTATATAACAATTTTTCTGTCAGTACCTATGCGTCAACACTCATCAAATGTGAAAAGAAGTATGTTTGGATTTTCAGGTTGGGCGTAGCTTTTATAACCTAATAAATTTAATGGGGCGATCCTTTTAGAATTTACAATTCAGATGCCTGGCTTTTACCAGGATTTTTACAATCAAATGACAATTTTTTCTAACGATACCTATTTGTCAACACTAATTGACAGTGACAAAAAGTATGATTGGATTTCCAGAATGGGCTTAGCTTATAACCTAAAAAATTTAATGGGGCGATCCTTTAAGAATTTACAATTCAGATGCCTGAATTTTATCATGATTTTCGCAATCAATTCAAAATTTTTTCAGTACATATTTCTTAATATTTATTAAATATACTTATACAAATGTTCGTTTGAAAAAAAATAATGTAGAAACAGATAGAATTACTATAGAAATGGTTTGTTTTTGATTTTTTTATGGAAGTTTAGTTTAATTTCTGCCAAATATAATTTTGTCGTGTAACTATTTAAAAACAATCTGCAAAAAAGAAAAGTACGATATAAAAGAACAAAATAACTATCTTGACCATCTTAGACTTATTTATCTGATGCGGTGTCATCACTAGGTGAAGTTGGTGAACTGTCTCTAGAAGAATCTGAATCTTCACCAGATCCAGAAGAGCTGCTTGAGGAAGAGCTCCCATCCTTGAGCGGCAATTTTGTTTTGTTTGCATCACGTAACGAAATCTTGGTGGATTGACGAACAGAAGAGTTACTTTTTGCCACAGCGAGTGTAGTGGAGGTACTTGCAGATGTGGCATTGCCATCAATGTTAGGATCTGATAAGGAGCTCGCATCCTTGGCCTTCGATTTCTTTTTATTTCGATTTTTTGTCTTAAGCTTGGAGGATCGATCAGCCGAAGAGTCCCTTTTTTGGAAATTGAGTGGAGTAGAGGTATCTGCAGGCACGACAGTTCCATCAATGTTAGGACCATTTTTTTGAGAATCATTACTTGAATCCTTTTCATTTATCACTGCATCTTCTGCAACAATAAAGTGCCGATTTCATAGTAAGACTTTGTTCAAACAAAAGCATAATTTTGTTCGTCCAACTTTATTTGAAATCTGACTCCGAAAAAAAAATCTATGAGCATAACAATTTGTTGATGACTTGTGGCTTCTACAAAACTTTCTTTTAAAATAAAAAAAATTATGTTTTTATGCATAATTTATTTCTGATGAAATTAAAAAACGAAAAGATGTGATTATTAGAAACATAACTTCATCACCTTGATTTTTGGAATTTTTATAGCAATAAATTAATATGATTTTACACGATTATCTAATATCATGATGCACATCGACATTCTAATTAGCAAATTGTCTAACTCCATTTTAGAGAATCTTCTATTTGTATGAAAAAAACAATTAGTTCAAAATTTTTTATTTCTTTAAAAAACTATTTAATATCATTATTATTTAATAGAGATATAATATTCAGGTTTAAATCATTCAAATAATTTATAATTCGATTATGACTACATCAAAATGTTAAAAAATCACCCTCTAAAAAATATGGAGTTAGACAAATTGCTAATTAGACCATCGACATGATTGTTTTCCACTCATAAAATTGCTAACAATTATTATTATGTGAAAGTTTTATAAACGAAATTACAAAAATCGCAGTTCTCATGATTTCAAACATTTCTAATAGCTACCATTTCTAAGCAAATCTAACAATTTTGTTTATCTTCAAGCTCATGCAAGGTAGTCGCCTAAGAAAAAAATTTATTTGTTTATTTGTTAAAAATTGTGGACACTATTGTACCAACAAACTAAGCGTTTTGTTCATGCATTCATACATTATATCATCTCCAAATTAAAAATTTTAATAGACAAATTTCCAACGTATACATAATATAATTTGATATCACCTAAACGAGAATTATTATTTTGGAAAAATTATCTATTATTGAAAAAATATCGACACTTTCAAATATATTAACAAAATATACATTAAAAAAAAAGTTGTTCTTACTTATTCCAACAGTTTTAAACCCTCTTTTTGGTCGGATCAGATCCGAAATTTTTTTGCCGGATGTAATCTTCATAGTTATCTACTTCGTCCTGTAACTCTGATCCTTGCATATTCTTCTCGATTTTTAAATAATATTCGTAAATGTCTACAACAGATAATATTTTTTATTGCGTTTGCGGATT
The DNA here is from genome assembly GCF_020080835.1 of Cotesia glomerata. Classification (NCBI taxonomy): domain Eukaryota; kingdom Metazoa; phylum Arthropoda; class Insecta; order Hymenoptera; family Braconidae; genus Cotesia; species Cotesia glomerata. The sequence goes on from NC_058164.1 coordinate 17,220,570, forward strand.
TTTACTTAAAAATGCTGAAAATGTATAAAAAAAAAAGTATATCTTTGAGCTTGAAAAAATATCAAAAGCATTACTTTCCGCTCGTAAAGCATAATAATTGACTCACAGGGATATATTCAAGCACATTGAGTTTGAAAATAGTTCAATAGTATTCGAGATAGTCTGTAGTCTCTTATATTTAAAAATGCATTAACATTACCTCAAATAGCAAGAGCCTTCGTAGAATCTATAGCCGGTCTCGGCACACTTTTAGTTTTGTTGCACCCTTTTCCTTTTACGCTATGTTTTTTAAGGTAATCTGTTCCGAAAACCGACACAGCAATATTTTTCACATACATAGCCAGTGATGCTCCAGCAGTGTAGACATCATTATCGTAGGAAGCTCGTGATAACCATACTCCACGTCCCAGATGTATCTACAATCATAAATGACAGGAAGTACACGTATAACCAATAGAAAAATGTTTTTTCACATCACTTGTGAGAAAACTTCAAGTTTCAATGACTTTTGAGACATTTAAGATAAAATCTGAAAGAAAATCGGCATCTATAAATATAGATGGATACCAACTCATAAATAAATATTCAAGATCTTTCTTAAAAATGTAGGGTAAAAGCACCGTTTGTGGCCACTGTACCGTTTATGGCCATTTATTGTTCAAATAAACGATAGAAATTAATTTATTTTAATAAACCATTACAAACTCGATTTGTTTTAATATAAATTTTTTGAAATTCAACAAATATATATAATTTTTTATAAATTAATTCAAATGTTCACTGTCCAAAAACGGTGCTAAGGTAGCCAAAAACGGTACTTCTACCCTATAGCTGTCTCAAATAGTCTTGTTTCTATTACATATAGACATTAAAGCTCGAAGTTTTGATACAAATGATTAACTACAGGATCACAGAACGATTTTAAACTGTAGGTTACGTTAGGTATTGCTTTGCTTGAGCAGACAACAATAACCTTAGGTTAAAATCTTTTGATATTATCCGTTATCACATATGTGATATTATATAATATACCGTTGTTTGCCAATAAGTTTTATTACCATGTTATCATCGACTCGGGTGAAACCGACTTCAGATGGCCGTTTAATATCCTTTGGATTAAGTGGAGCAGTTTGAGTAGATGTTTTGACGTCTGAAAAATTATTTATAAAAATTATAAAACTTGCAAAGCATAAACCAAGCTTGTGTTTTATTATATTGTATGCCTTTAGTCCGATGTGTAGAAGCAATACTCTTATCGCCTAAAAATAATCTACTTGTCACCTGAAAATTGACTTTTTCCGATTTTGCCACATAAAATCATATCTAGAATCTTTGGTACACATGTAAATGATATAAAAAACACATTGTTGTGATTAGAATTATTATTTTGCAAATTAAAAATATTCCTAAATCAAAAAATTGAAATTTTTTCTACAAAATAAATATTTTTAAAAGCTTTTGATATGATATGGATTTCTCACGTTCTAATAGGGACGTAAACATTAAAACGTTTAAAAAACAAAATTTTTAATGTTTTGCCTTCTATTTTAATATTCTCGTCTTGTGTTCGCAATGAACTCTGTTCGGAATCGCTACATGATTTGCGAATATGGTTTAGTATAATTATATTTAATATGTTTTAACTAGCAGTTACATGCAAATTCCTATCTTCCAAACAATGATGTTATCTTATCCTTCAAATATCGATTGAAAACACTAGTGAGTTTAAAAATGCAATGTATGAGATGATACTATACTCTTAAGAAAATGGCTGAGATTATATTTTGAATTGGTTTGTCAGAACGTGGTAAGACGTTTGACCAACGTAATAATAAACCCCATTTTGTGCAAAAATTTGAAACAACCTTTAATATTTGATTATAAATAGTTGAGATTAAAAAAAAATCCAGAAGAGTAATTTATGTGAACATTACTTGCTAATAAATTATTCATCATTCAGACAATTCTTTCTATTTTAGTTGAAAACATAGACTTTCAATTTTGCTAATGATTATATAAGCTTTTTAACTTCCCGCTGGAAAATTGAAAATTTTCCACTGTAGGGAAGTTTTTGATTTCTGTCCAATTTTCGAAAGTCGAGTTCTCATCGGATCTCCACGTTTTGAGGTCCCAGGAAGCTTCCCTGAATGTTTTTGCGATGATGTTCATATGTCTGCATGTGTGTGTGTGTGTGTGTGTGTGTGTGTGTGTGTTTTTTTTTTTTTTTTTTTTTTTTGTAAAGAGGTACGAAAAAAGATCTTCAAAAGACACCGGTATCGTTAACTCTGCCGCCCATCTTCCGGCGGTTATCGATAGGTGGTAGCGTGGAGATTTTTACCCACTAAAAAAAACATTCCTCTTCCCCTCTCCCCTAGATGGTACGGGGAGGACTGGATTGGAACCGCGTTAGCATTACTTCAATCCAGTCGTGCTGCGTCTCACGACGCCTACTCCTGGCTACTGGTCCCTTTCTGCGATTTTGTCTTTCAGGAGGTGCTGTGCATAAACTGCAACAGCTGACCAGTTTTCCTCTTGTTTGATCATATAGGTCACCAGGCTTGAGGGGGAGAGCCTGGTGCCTATGATCTCTTCGGTGCTTCTTCTGTAGTCCTTCCATCGAGTTACACACTCGAAGAATGTGTGTTCGGCGTCGTCGATTTTATCCGGGCAGTATTTGCACGTTGGTGTGCTGTGCAAACCCATCTTGAAAAGATAGGCATTGAACTGCCCATGTCCCGTCAATAGCTGGGTCAGGAAGAAGTCCGTATCCCCGTGCTTCCGAGAGAGCCAGACGTTGATGTTTGGGATCAGGCGCGCCGTCCATCTGCCCGTCTCTCCCGATGTCCATCGGTCCTGCCACTCTTGCTGCGTTTCCGCCTTTATCCTCGTTCTTGCGTCCTTCATGTTATCATCACTGTCTTTAGCGTCATAGAGTTTTGCTCTTTCGAACGCTAATAGGTCGATGGGCGCGGCTCCTGCAATGACCAATACAGCCGCTTCGGAAACTGTGCGGTAGGCGCAGGCAACCCTGAGAGCGCCTCGCCGCTGTACTGCTGCGATCTTTCGCCGGTAGGTCTTCTGCTTTAATATGTCTGCCCATATCTCCGCTCCATAAAGCAGTACCGAGTGGACTGCTTCTAGAAGAACTCTTCTCTTTTTTGTTCTTGGTCCCATGGTGTTGGTCATAATTCGTGCTAGGCTAGACACAGTCTTGCTGGCTTTCTTGCATGCACTGTCGAGGTGTTCACGGAAAGATAGTTTCTCGTCTATCATAACCCCTAGATACCGCAGGGCCCTTGTTAACGTCAGCGTTGTTCCTCCCATATCCATAGCGAATGGTTTTGGAAACCATTTTTGACGGGTCAAAACGACCATCTCGGTTTTCTGTTTGGCGAGTTTCAGGTGATGCTTATCGAGCCAAGTCTCGACGGTGTCGATGGTTTCCCGAACTAGCAGTTCGGCCTCTTCCACGCTGTCCGCCACTATAGTGGCTGCAACGTCGTCTGCAAAGCCTGTTAGCTCTACTTGCTCTGGCAACGGGATTTCAAGAAGCTCGTCGTAGTCTGCGTTCCATAGATCAGGCCCCATTATTGAGCCTTGCGGCACGCCAGCCGTTATGGCGTATTCTTGTGGGCCTTCAGTAGTTTCCACTATTAGCTTTCTATCGTCAAGGTAGTTGTCGACTAGTGCCAGATTTTCTGGCTCCGCGTCAAACTTGTGCTCCAGAGCGTCTAAAATGTCTCCCCAATTTGCGCTGTTAAATGCGTTTTTGACATCTAGCGTGAGGAGAAGACATACTTTACGAGCTTTGAGGCTACCAGACCATGCTTGTGTTGCTGTCTTTATGACTTTCTTGATCGCTCCGACTGTCGAATGACCTTTCCGGAAGCCATGCTGGTTGGTGGCAAAACCTCCAGCACGGTCGATGTCGTCGCGAAGTCTCCCTTGTATGAGCTTCTCGAGCAGTTTTCCAGCAATGTCTAGCATACAGAGTGGTCTAAACGATGAAGGTATTATGAGGGTTCCCTTACCTTTGTCTAAGAGAACCAATCTCTGCCGTTTCCAGACCGCGGAAAAGGTGCCAGTTGCCAAGCATGCGTTGTAGGTGTTCAGGAGTAAGTCTGGGTATTCCAGGGCTATAATCTTGATCACCGATGCCGGGATGCCATCAGGTCCAGGTGCCTTTCCTGTTTTGAGTGACTTGGCCGCGTCTTGTAGTTCCTTAGTTGTGAAGGGCATTACTTCGTTGTTTTTAGTGTAGTGTTTCTTCTCCCGCGGCGGGTGTTTTGGGAAAAGCTCCGCTACGATGCTATCCATTAAGGCTGGAGACTTCGGCACCTCTGATGAAGCCTTTCCAAGTCGTTTGGCGACAATTTGGTAGGCTTTACCCCAGATGTCATTGTCGAGATCGTTGCAGATCTCTTTCCACAACTTTGCTTTACTTGCTTTGATGGCTCGATTTAGCATCTTTTTGGCCTGCTTGTACTCTTTTGAATACAAGTCCTGGCTTGGGGAGCGTTTGGCGGCTCTCGTTGCGCGGCGACGTAGTTGATGGCACATTTTGCGAAGTTCCGCTATGTCTGTTGACCACCAGTACGCCGGCCTGCGAAAACTCCGGTTTTTCAACCGCGGCATAGAGGCGTCACATGCGGCGGAAATCTCCTTCATCGTATTTAGTACTGTCCTTTCTGTCTCGCTGCAAGTATCCGGAGTCGGGTTGTTCTGAAGGGTAGACCAGCTCCGTGCAAGTGAAGCTCGCAGTGCCTCTGGATCAAGCTTCCTGACATTCCACTTTCGCTTAGAAAGGTCGTGTTGTGGTACCGGAGCAGATGCCAATCCAACGTTAAATGTCACGAACTGGTGATCACTGCCACTGTATTTTTCGGATACTGTCCAGTTTTCAATCATGTTGGCAATTTTGGGGTCGCCAACGAAATGTCGAGGATGGACTCTTGGTACCCCGGTCTTCTGAAAGTCGTGGTGCTCCCAGTATTTAGCACTATGAGGTCGAGTCTAGCCACGACGTCAGCGACCTCGTTGCCTCTGGTGTCGGAGAAATCAGCGCCCCATTCAGCCGATTTAGCATTGAAGTCACCAGCTACGATAACTTCGCCGTCGAACTTGGTGATCACATCCTCTATATTTGCCAGTTTCTATCGGAACACACTAATCCCTTCGTTAGGTGAGAGATAGACGCTCATGAAGTAGGTTATGGGGGTTTGAATCCAGACAAAACCTGCTCCACTTCCGCTGTTGATGGTGGTAACGTTCTTTGTATTTGCAATCCAGATTGCCGCCGTGCCAGTTTTGTCTGCGAACCATGCTCTATCTTGGAGGTTTAGATATTGCTCACAGATGAAGCAAACGTCGATCCTCTCTTCAAAGACTCGCTGGCGAAGTAAATTTTGTGCCAACGCACATCTATTCAGGTTTCCTTGAAGTATGCGTGTCATTTCTGCCCTTTTGTAGCTTCGGCAAGTGCGGTGCGGAATACCTTACAAGCCCCGGAGCCTGGAATATGACATAAGCTATCTGGAGCTTCTTGTTCCTCTGTACAGAGGAAGCACTTTGGCTGTTCAACGCAGTCTGCAGCTTTGTGGTTTCCTCCTCCGCATTTAAAGCAGCACTTGCTTCTGTCAGGCCCCTTGCAAGAGTTCGTCGCGTGCCCGTATCCGAGACATCTGATGCAGCGTGTTACTTTTACAACTGGTCGAATGCGGCAGTTGACCCATCCAATCATTATACGAGCCTTGTCAAGGATTTTGAACGCGCTAGCCTCGTCTATCTCGCAGAAGGCTGCCTGGTTGCCCCGTCGAGTAGGCTTTGTCAAATTTACCCGTTTGATCTCCAGGCTGTCGGTGAAGTCACGTTTGAGTGCTTCGCGGACGTCGTTCTCAGTAGTGATGGCATCCAAGTCCAGGATCTCGATCGTTGCTTTTGGTGTAAGCGTTCTGACTGTACCGATGTTAGCAGTTGCTGTTTTTATCGCAGCCGTGAAAGCGGTAGTGTCTTCAGTCTTGCGACCTATTTCTAGAAGAACGCCCCCTCGCTTCGTTTGTTTGATAGACTTTATGTCTACTCCAGTCTCTGTCGGATTAACCTTGGCTTTGATTTCCTTGAGGAGATCGGCGTATGTTCGCCCTTCAGCTGGTTGGACAAGCACAGCTTTAGTTTTTATCTTCTTCCTTCTCGGTTTCTTGGAGCCAACATTGCTTGGCTGGTTTTGGGCTGTAGCAGATTGAGCCACTGGCTCCTGTTCTTCCTTTTTCTTGTTTTTCCGAGTCACTTTGGTCCAGGTATCACCCCGGGCTGTCTTCTTATGTGCTGGCTTATCGATTTCCGAGGAAGGGCTGGGCGTGGATAGCGGCCTCTTCTTGTTTTTCTCTTCTCTATGCTGTGTTTTCTCAGGAGTGACCGAAAACGTCTGGGATTTTTTGTTCAGATCCGGAGATGTTTGCGTGGTTCTCGCCGTCTTCGTTGCTGGTTTGTTGGCCAACTTATATGCCGTGGCAATGGACGCTACTATTTTTCTGAGTTCATGGTGGAGATTTCGTTTATCCTTTATGAACTCAGCTAATTTTTCGATCTTGCTACCGAGCCGTTCCATTGGTGATTGTTGACCGTCGACAGTCGGTAGAGAGTTTATCCTCCCTCGGCATGTGTGAGTGTTGACGGGAGCAACAGGTCTTCCACCTATTGGAGGAAAGTTTGTTTGCTGTGCGTCTACTTCCATCAGAGCTGTTTCTTTACTCCCTGTAGCATTGCTAGCATTGCTAGACAGCAGAGCCATGGGGTCTACTCCACTGTTCAAACGGTCGCTTGATAACGACGAGTTCAGGCCCGTTTGTACGCCTTCCCTCGCCGGCACTGAGGTATCCCTCCTCTGCAGCGTAGACGATGTTTGAAATTGTTCTGACATTTCCATACCATCTTTTGCTAGGTTTTGGTCCACCCCGAGTATTCTATTTCCTCGGTACCCGACGCATCTGACGTGCAGATATGCCGGGCATTCCCCTATCCGCCACCTGGGGAGGCGCCCGATGCGGGACCCAGCAAGCCCGACACGAGATGTGTGTATGTATGTGTGTGTGTGTGTGTGTGTGTGTGTGTGTGTGTATGTGTATGTATCTAACCCTTTTATAACTTTTCAACGGCTTGACCGATTTCATTGCGGTTGGCGTCATTCGAAAAGGCTTGACCAAATTTATATTTTAAATACAATTCGGACCGATTCGGACCGGTAGACTTTGAGAAATCTCAAAAAAAAAACTACAAAAAAAAATTTTTAAATGTGGTTTATGTGAAATAACTTTTAAACGGCTTAATCGATAGATTCCAAATACTAATCAGCTCTTAACATCAAAAGACCACGTCGATTGCTGTCAGTCCGGTCAAAATCGGTTGATTTGTTCGTGAGTTACTGTTGTCGAAAGAAAACCGAAAAAAGTGTTTTTTCGGAATCACTCCGAAATTCCTAGTTCGACCAATTCATACTCAAAAATTCTTTATGAGGCTTCAAAAACTGCGTTGAATGTTGCCAACCACGTGAAAATCGGGTAATTTATTCAAAAGTTATTGCGGTTGGAAAATTAAAAAAATTGTGTTGTATTAAACTACTATTAGAGTTTGAGCTCGGAGAGCTCAAAATGACACAAAAATCATATTTTTGCGCTTGAAGAGCTCAAAAACGTAATGTGTAATTTTGAGCGCTTAAGTGCCTATCCCTTCTTTTTCTCGCGTCGCACTCACGGCGAGAAGCGGTACTATTCTTGTTGCACTCATGATGATAAAGCTAATTGCAGTTTGGGTTTGTTCTCTTAAATAAATGAGAATTTCGAAAAAAACGCTCAGCTATAAAATAGATAATACAAAAATCTATTACGTAGCTGAGCGTTTTTTTCGAAAATCTTCTTTATTTAGACGAGCAATCAAAAGCTGTAATCATTGGGACCGGCTCTTATTAAGTACAAAATGAGCGGGAATTTGCAGGGATGGCCTTCAGGGTCAACTGTCCTCTTATCATTAAAAAACCACATCGATCACCGCCGGGCCGGTTCAAATCAGTTGATTTGTTTGTGAGTTATCGTTGGCGAGAAAATTCGGAAAAGGTCAATTTTTTCAAATTTCTCCAAAATTTTCGGTCTGATCAATTTGTGTCTAAAAATAAATTATAGAATTCGAATATCTGCTTTGAATGTTACGAACCTCGTGAAAATTCGTTTATTCATTCAAAGGTAATTGCAGTTTGAAAATTTAAAGAATGGTGTTTTATTGAACTTTTATCGGACTTTTGAGCTCGGGGAGTTCGAAATGACACACAAATTATATTTTTAAGCTCGAAAAGTTGAAAATCGTCATAAGTGGAATTTTAAGCGCTTAGGCACGGAATTATCGGGAAGTTGCAGAAATGCCCTTTCGGATCTACCGTCTACCTAATTTTTTTATGTTGAACTGATAATTTTTTATGAGAAAATGAATATATCAGAGATGTGCATTTGGCCTGACCAAGCAAATTATATAAATATCATTTTTAGTTTAATTAAAAATTGATATCTTACTTTTTAACTGTCACCAATTTTCATCAATTGCAGCTAATTTTGACGTGGCATACTCTTGAAAATTGTTGAAATTTTCGATTAAACTAGACATTGCCTCTCTCAGGAATTTTACTTCTACTTCAACTTTTGAAGTTTCCTGAAATAATAGGAATGATATTGTTGCATTCTCAAGAAGAAATGTTTTATATCTACATAAATCTACTACATCATATAATGAAGAAAAGTTGTGAATATTTGTGTGGATCTAAGTAGATTAAACTATATAACAGAAATATACGTAGATCTATTAATGATAATTTATAGCTTATATTCAGTATGGTGAGTAAGTATGGTGTATGACGTACATTACAATTTGAACTTTTTATACCTCTATGCGTCTAGAAAAAGACTAGTTAGATGTTTAAGTTAATCAGTTAACTAGCAAAAAATTATTAAGCTAATAAATTTTTCAAATTTCACGGAGGAGTAAATTAGTTATTTAAAAACGTTGAATTTCTCGATATAATAAACTATATGCTTTCGATGATGATTTTTATATTTTACTTCTAAGGATATATAATCTATATTCATAAAAATTAATCGCTAATACTGATTTTGAAATATTTTTGGAAGTTCAGGGAAAGTTTAAACGGTGACAAACATAAATAATAAATAACAGAAAATATTAAAAACGACAATTTAGTTTTCCAATATAAAATGTTCCTATACACTGATAAAAAAATTGACTTGACTCAAGAGCTTAACTCTTGAACCAAGAATACCATTTTGAAGAAAATGATTTTCTTGAGTCAAGAGAATAAATTCTTGAGCTAAGAAATTATTCTTGGTCTAAGAAAATTTTCTTGAGTCAAGAATTTATTTCCTTGACTCAAGAAAATCATTTTCTTCAATATGGAATTCTTGGTTCAAGAATTTGGCTCTTGATTCAAGTCAATTTTTTTATCAGTGTATGTGAAATGAGATCCGATCTTTTTGGTATGTTTTGTTTCAGAAATTAAAAAAAAAGTGTTGGTTAGTTGTCAAAAAAAAAAAAAATTTTAATTTCAAGACAATTAATAAAATCTATTATTAGTTTATCAGTAAATAAAATTTTTATTTTACATTACATTTGATGTAAATAAAAATTTTGTATCAACTTTTGAACATACCGGGTCGTATAGTATAATATAATTGAAATACCAATTGCAATTAATAATTCAACTTACCAACATTTTCTTATCATTTTTTTACGCTTTTTTCGCGGTTTTTCTGCCTTTGCTGAATTGGTTGATTCTTTTAGATCACTTGGTGTTTTTTGAATAGCAGGTACATCATTTTTAGGTGGATTAGTTTCCAGCAAATCCTGGTTGTCAGTTTCTATCACTTGAGTCAACAACTGGTCTCCACCCACACCGGCATCAAGTTTACGCTGTAAAAATATTCGGTTAAATAAGTTATTTATAAATAGCGAAAAAATCATACACGTCTGTATACAAAAAATATTAAACTTTTTATGTAATTGATCTTACTTTTTATTTTTTTTTTTGATTTTTTTTCCTTCTTTTTGCGTCGATGACCACGACATTCAGATTGTTTCATTGCATCCGAATCGAAATCTTTATTCTCGGTTACGTCATCGACTACAATTTTCTCTTGTTCTTTGTCTATAGCATGTTCATGAGAAAATGGAGGCGTACTTACAGTTCCTATCTCACTCGTTGTCTCTGTTAGATCCTACATTAAAAAGAGAAAAAAAATTATTATCATCAAAAAATAATTATAGTTCAAGCCACATCGTTCTAATTCATGCAAATCAGTATTAATACCTTAGCAGATTCTTTTAAGGCATACTTGAATTTTTGTTCCAATAGAGTGTCGTTCAAAACTTTGAGTTTCTAAAATTGTAATAATTTAGAAATACGACATTGCGTTATAGTTATTTATTATATAAAATATATAAAGATAAAAACAGTGAGGGTCAAGATTGATAAAAATCAAAGTTGATGATAAAGAAAGCAATTGAAAAATTATCATTTCGGGATGAAAATTATGTAAGGATAGTATAATCCATATTATTGTAATTAAAATTTTCGTAATGATGAGATTGTCATATTTGTAAAAAGTGAATATTACAGTATAAAAAACTTTTTACCGTCACGCTATAAAAATTGACATTAAGATTATATTTTCTTTCAATGAAAATATAAATACAACGTGACTTACCTTTAAGCTTGTATTCTTTGGGTCGTTCTTAGGAATGTTCAAGTCTTTCTCCATTATTGTAGCTCCATTGGTGGACATACTTTCAGCCTCGACTTGACTACCTTTTAGATCAAAATGCAAATTACTTGCATTTTGACAGTTTTCCTTAGTTTCAGTAAAATTTTTCTCCATTTCCTGTAACAATATTCTATTAATATAATTATACAAACTAAATCGAGAAATAACGATTTACCGACGATATTGATGTTGTGATATAAGTACACTGTAAACATTTCCTATTAAATTTTACTATTGCGCATTGTGTCATTGGAGCACAGCGACACTGATCACAATTTTATTAATTGTATTTATTAAATTAGAATATGTTCCATTGTATATGTATGCGTATTAGTCATAAATTACGAATATTTCTTTGTCTTTGCTCTTACAGCAAAATATTGTTCTATGTACTAAAAAAATTAATAAAAACACTAAGAATTTGAGCACTTCATTTCAATTCTAACTACTTTATTTTCAATTTTAAAAATTTTTCTTTCAATCTTAGTATAATTTCACACACTCATTTTTCGAGTGACTATTTTGGATGGGTTCAGAAAAAAATGAAATTAATCAATTTCTTTAGAGATGATGATCACTTTAATTTTCTTAAATCATCGAAAACACAATTACTATGATTTCTTTCATAAATAACTTCAGAAAATATAAAAAGATTATTTATTTTTGAAAAAAGCATTTCCTAGAACTGATAAAATTATTCTTAAAAATAAGGTATTCATTTTTTACTTAATCACTATGTTCATTGCATCAAATTTTAAAAATTAAAACAAAGAAATTGATAATTGATAATTTTTTCAAATACAAATATTGTGAACCTTCAAAAATCACTCATAATAATTACAAAGTAACAGTTTTATAAGTCAAATTAAAGATTTTTTTCTGGGAACAGTAGTGCTTAACTTTCAAAAAGATTACCCGTTTATAAATTACCACGACTATAATTAAAATTAGTTAAGATTTGAGATACAATATACTCGTTGACTTTTGAAAAATTCGTCCAGAACTGTAGCCGCGATCCCGGTAATATGCCGCGTTATATTGTATACATATATAAAATTTTTTATCTTTACTTGACTATATCAGAGATATTAAAATGAAATTCTAGGTATATTCCGGCATAAGGATCAATGCTGTCGATGAATTTTCATAAAATCTGCCTAAAAAAACGACGAATGAAACTAATTAGATAGTAATTCTATTAACATTTGATTTTCGGTAAAGTGCACTAATTAATATTTTGAGTAAATACAATAATAGTAGCTTACGATAGATACTATAATTATCAATACCTTGATCAAAAAAATATATTTGAAAAGATTAACCCTTTAGAGTCTGACCTTGAAACCCCACTCTTGGGTCTTACTATGGATTTGCGCTCCCCCCACTACTCTCACGCAAAGACGTTTCAAGATCCTCTGACTCTAAAGGGTTAACTCAGTGGGAAATGTATATTTAAATAGTATTTAAATCAAATCATTTTGATCTTTTCCAATCGTTTTTAATCATTTCAAATTTCATTCTTTTATCAAAGTATTTGAATTTGAATATTTTTATTTTAAGTAGAATCAAATATTTATTTTTAATTTTCAATAATTTGAATAAAACGTACAATAATAATATAAAAATAATGAAATAAAAGTGACATAAAAATTTAACATAACTATTTTACAAAGATGAACGGTGATATCATTAATTTAAATTTTAATCACAAATTAAATGTTATACAAAGCTCATCAGATTATCTAACAAACAACTGAACATATAATTGACTGAAAATTTTGGAAAGTTCTCATTAAGAATATGTATTTTTCAAGTTACATTGAGAACATTACATTTTATAAAGAAAACCCATGCATAGGTTCTTAATAGTTTATTAATAAAATAATTTAAACCAATTTTTGTACGATCAATGTTTTGCATTCCTAACACAAAAAAAAAATTTTTTTTTCATCTAATCAGGTTCCCAAATGATCTAGTAAAAATGATATATAACTTTTGGTTCCAGTTGAAAAGAATACTATTTTCTTTTCTAAATCATTTGCATTAACAAATATCTCACCACCTTGTTTATCGATCACTTCATAAATATGATTCAACCGAGCTGTACAGAATTCCGCAGGGGCTACTACAAGCTCACGGCCGTATAAATAGCAGGTATTATCAACAACAACAAAATCGTGAATTTGGAGTATTTTTTCAGATTTCAACTGAATCGCTGTGTCATCCGTTTTTGTTGGGCGTGTGTACTTAACACTGCGGAGAATCATTTTTTTAAGAATGCAGCGGCTATAAATTTTGCAGGAGTGTATTTGTGGAATGTCTAAGTTACGAATTAGGTCATTAATTCTTGCATTTGGTTCGTTTGCTCTGCCAGTAAGCATTGCATCATTATTTGTACGTAGAAAATTAGTTAAGTTTAGGGGAAGAAATAGTTTTTTACAATAATCACGACAAATCACTGAACTAGTACCGTTATCAATGTTACGCCGAATATGATTTTTTTTTTAGACTTGAGGTAACTATTTGATGAGAAACGCCATGAGCAGCGTTAATTTCACGTTTATAATAAAATATTTCATTTTCGAAAATAAATGTATTACTGGAACAGAGTGGCCCACTTAGTCGTACTGATTGACCGATATGAAGTAAAGAATGCAGATTAAAGGTCATCACAGATTTTCCATAAAATTGTTGACATTCACCAACAAATTGTAACAAATCTAATTCGCATTCTAATATATTTTTTTCAGTTATATTACCAGATAACAGTTTAAATATGCTTGGTACGAATAAACAATATGAATCAAAACATTCTTTTTTCAAAATTCCAACTAAACAAGGTAAACTGTCAAATAATAGCCATGATTCCCACTCAGATGCTTTCCATTTTGCCATAGTTTTGATAGGCCGAGTTAATCGATGAATTTCATGTGGTCGTTTTATACAAAGAAACCTTTTATTGATTTCTTTACGATCAGTTGGCGTCAAGTAATATGAAGTATTTGGAGTAGTCCATATAGACCATAACTGTCGCGTAACACCCAATAAAACACCATGCATATAGTCTACAGGGAAACTCCATACACAATCAATATTTTTTAATCGCAAAAATTCAGAACTTCCTTTTACACCATTAATATGTCGTTTTTGTTTTTCTACTTCTTCAACATCATTAACATAATCCTTATGAGTTTTCAACGTAGGATCATTTTCTGTAATAGGATATCGAACGGCTGAACTGTTGTATTCTCCATGGTCATAACACCAACTACAACCATAATAACCACTGTATTGATAGCGATTTTGTATTACAGGTCTCGCAACTGAATCTACACAAATTAGAAGACAATGAAATTTAAAATTTCTTTGTATATTTGAATTTAGCAAAGTAATTTTTATTCCTTGCTTCATAAGATTTTCAGCATCATCTATAAATTTAGATAAATAAATTTTCATTAACTTTGGCCCTGGTTCAGTTGAAGTCAAGAACATACCACCGAGAATTATATTTTGTTTACGTATTTGAGGTGAAAGTTCGTTTAAATACAATTGTATCGGCTAAAAACTACAATTAGAACTTTTAAAGGGTGGTGCACCATCAGTATTTATATTGTATGTCAATGTATGCGGTGAGAAAAGTTGAAGGTTTCTATATAACTGAGAGTCATATATATTATTTATTACACCATCAATTTTATTTTCGTTACGTACATCCAATGTTTTTAATAGGTCTTTTTGGATCTCTTCATTTTTTAAAAGAGTTTCGAGCTGGTAACTTAGATCAACGATTACAAATTGATTGGAGCTTTCTGATGTAAGTTTGTAGTCACGTTCGCAATCTTTACATCTAACAGATTTCTTTCCCATCTTTTTACCGTTATTATGTGTAATTAATATAACCTATTAATATACTGCGAAGCATTCCACGATGCAAATTTTGAACCAGCTAATATTTTTATAAGATTTATAAGGTCATCTTCATCTTTCCGAGTTAAATTTTTTTGCACCGAGTATACTGTAATCATAAAAATAACGTCTGCTATCGTTAATTGTGCTTCAGGAAACATCGTTAGACTACCTTGAAATTTATCTGTATTAAATTTTGTAAAATTATGATTAGATGATGAATGAGAATTATCATGTGAGCAGTTAGCTTTATTATCTGATGAACTATCGCAATTACTATCTGATGAACTATCGGAATCACTATCTGATGAATAATCAGAATTATTCATTGAAAAGTTATTGTGGTGATCATTACTTAAATAATTATCATTTTCATCTGAAGAGCTGTCAGAATCATCAGAAGAACTTTCTGAACCGCTTATTTCTGTATGAGAAGGGGCCTCATTTTCCGCGAAATTTGTAATCTTGTAGTTATTGGAGTCTGGTGACTGATTATTGTAATCCGTAGAAAGATCAAATCTACTATTATTAGGCGTAAAAGAAGTACAATGATTTTGATCTTTATTTCTTGTCGAGTGCTCGCGAGATTTCTTAAAAATAAGTCTCCATCGTTCTTTTGTTCTTCTACTCACTCGACGTCGATTGTAAGATGGTTCCAAGTACTGTTTGTTGATTTTTTTTACATCATTTGGCGACATTGTACTTTAAACAAAAGAATGAAAGCATGAAACTTTGAGGGTGTAAACGTGGTGTATGGAAACAAAAAAAGTTTCGAAAATTCTATAGTACAAGCCTGTTATATCACTGATGAAGGCAGTAAAATAAACAAAGGGAAATTAAAATAAAATTAAATTAAAATAAAATAAACATTGTCAATAATAATTTGGAGTTGTGTCCATCAAGTGTAAAAATAAGGTGGATGTTAAAAGAACAACGGTATTGTTAAGTGAAAAAGTGAAAAGTGATTATCATGTTGAGGTACAAGCATTTAAATTACCAAGGGTAAAAATCTTAGATGTACAAAATGATTTGAACTTAAATGACTTGGAAGAAGACATTAAAAACAGAAATTTTACTATGATAAATGGCAATTTCGCGGTTATTGGAGAATATAAAAATAAAACAACACAACGCATTCTGATCGTGGAAGTTTCACTTGACATCTATCACATTGTAGTAAAAAACGAGTATAAAATGTATGTTGGGTTCCAATGTTGTAAAGTAATTTATGACATTTATTTAAATTTGTATTATAAATGTGGTCGGTTTAACCACATTTATAAAAATTGTAAGAATGAGAATAAGGGTCTAAAATGCACCTGACAGCAACTTGCAAGTTAGATACTTTTAGGTGTATTAACAGCGGTTCTATACTCGGGTAAAAATTGGAATGAAGTACAAGAAAAAACTACCGAGTGGTTGGAAACTTTAAATATATGGTTATGTGTTAATCAACTATTTTTAAATATCTACAAAACTACGTATATTACCTTTGGATGCTACTCAGATAGTGTTTCAAATGTTTCTGGTCTATATAAATAATAAAAAACTCAAGAGAGTAAAATATTGTAAATATCTAGGAATAGTTCTAAATTCCTGTATGAAGTGGAATTATCATACAAAAGAATTGATGAAGAAAATTAAATTTAATATTTTCGTTTTTTATAAATTAAGTGTAATTATGAATGCAAAAACTCTGAGAATTTTTTACCAGGCTTTGATTGAAATTATAATTAACTATGGTATAAATGCTTGGGATGGAGCATATAATAATACGTTAAATTCATTAGTTTTAATCCAAAATTTATCATTACCCATTTAGCAATCTTTTTCAAGGCTTGAGCAAATCTGGTCTCAATTTCGATAGTTGTTATAACACTATAGTGTTTTTTTCTACCTATAGGTCTTGCTCCAGATACTTGTAGCAAATTCAATTGACAAGCCTTGTACAAGAACTTTGGGCCAGATTATAACTCAAGTCTTGAGAAAAACTGACACCAGAAGCATGCTAAATATACTTGTGCAAGAGTTGCTCAAGATTTGCTCAAGATGAAATGTTTTCGAATGACCGCATCATTCTACCCCTCCTATATTTACTATAGAATCAGTGAATTTCTGAGAATTACGGATCTTGAGCAAATCTTGAGCAAGTCATGGATAAGTCTTTGTTGTGAGTTTCTGGTACAAAAAATGCGTCAGAAAGTTTTTCAATGCACCTTGCTTTAGACTTGTCTCATATTCTTGCACAAGATGTCTTGAGCTAGTTATATATAAATCTTGAACCATGTCTTTTTAAATAAACTTGAGCAAGACCCATATGTAGAAAAAGACACTAGCAACTAGGGGTTTTGCTCAAGACGCTGGCACCAAAATCTTGCTCAAGCACATGTTACTTAGGTAGTGCGATCATGTTACATTATGATGAGTGCAAGCATAAGTATCGAGATATAATGGTAAATACAAGAAAAAAGTCAATGTCATGGTCAAAGAGCAACAGAACTATTTCGTGTAAAAGTGCTAACTATGTTTCAGTGCAATATTATAATAAATTACCAAACAACCTAAAAATATTAGTTGGTAGTATAAAATCAATTAAGATGAAAATTACAACTTGGCAAAAACAAATTAATATATAATGGAGTTTGTAGATATTAAGTTTAAAATTTTAAGTAAGAAAAAATTTTTTTTTAATTATATATGCTATCTTGGATATATACTATGCTAGTCCTACGTACAGATGGAAATCATCTCTATAGAATAGATATTTTTGTTTAACATTATTAATTATATATATTTCAAATGTCTGTAATGTTCTGGTAATAAATATTTATATTTATATTTCTATAAACTCGAAAAAAGAAAAAAATTAAAATACAAACTTTAATAAAAACAAAACAATCATTTCCAATAAAAAGAAGTGTAAATTACTTGATAACCATTTGGTAATATCGTATGCAATTTAACGGGGTGACAGAGCACTTCCCAGTAAACACGTTTACGTCAATGTGACGTCAAAATGACATTGGGCTATGTCAGGATTTACGTAAGATACAAGTCACGAATGAGTCATATGTGACTCATTATTTCACACTTCTTGACGTAAGATTCTGACGTAAAAATATGACGTAGTCATGACGTCAGTATTATGTCTCAATGACATTTA
>NC_058164.1:17238555-17255670 GCF_020080835.1 Cotesia glomerata
TTTTTTTTTCTTTTTAGTAGATAAAAATCAAATTATAAAAATAAGGGAAAAAAAATTCTTTAGAAAGCAATTACTAAAATAAGAATTTTGTGATCATATAAAAAAAATTAAAAGTAAATACCTTAAAATGATTTTGTAATTATAAAAAATAAATAACTTTATTACACAGTGTATGTTGTATCAATTCTGTCGATTTTTTATCAGAACTTGTTTCTCAGCCATCACTGTACTTGTTATTGAGACAATTATAATTGCTATTTTTACTTAGTATTTTAAAGATTATTTTATTATTTATAATTGATTCTGCGTGGGCAAATTTTTTTCATTGTAAAAGAAATTATTATAGTTTTTTGTCTTCATTAAATGAACCTATCGTCTTTATTAATCCATCATTATTATTCCAACTATGTCAATTAGACTTAATATTCTTTACTCTCTCCATTGTTTTGGGGCTTTGATGCTAAATCACTTAGCTGGTTCCGACGGAAATTTTTAATCATAATTGTTCTCATTTGAATTCGCAGGGTAAGATTATTTAACCCTTCGTTGTTGATCGCTATGAGCGAATCGCCGCCTAACAACTACTCAACCTATAGAGACTCGATATAGTGCGAGCGAGAAACCAAAAAGACGCGACCAACAAGGGTTAAATAATATTAGTCAAATGATGATAAATATTTTAATCAATTTTAAATATTTCAAAAATGAACTTTTTATAATAAATAGAAATCTGGCATAATTTAGATATTCTACAATATATATGTAAGCGTAAAGATGTAAAAGGTAAATGCTCCTCATATATATGATCATGTGTACCAGTATATGATCACTCCATGTATTTGTATACCTATATTGCGAATATAGATATGCAAAGCCTACATGGAGTGATCATATACTGGTACATGATCATTTACCTGGGGAACTTTTACCTTACATACAACACATTGTGTAATAAGATATTAATAAACATAATTAAAAATTGAAGAAAAAAAATTAGGAAAAACGGGTTTGACCTTGCTACAGGCCATCATATGCAACTTCCCCGCTAACTCCATACTTATGAGGTATTGCCAGTTCTAAGAAAAAAAGATTGCGAAATAGGTTAGGGAGACTATTGGTTTCTTTCTCACGCACCAGTCCTGCCTCTATATATATTTACAGACTATCGCTCACTTTACTTCCCACCTCACGTAGTAAATATCGAAAGTCACTAACTTCAAACATTTCTTATAAAAAATGAATACCGCTTCTCAGTTTGTGTTATTTTTTTATGAAAAAAAAAAAAATACTTTAGTGAATTAACTGGCTCAATTAAATATTGTTTTTTCAAAAAATCCTAAGAAAGTATGGTTTGTTATTCAATAAAATTTTTTCACTCTAAATACGGTCAAGATAGAGGGAATACATGTTAAATGTACGATTTTTAATTGCTAAGTTATTTCTTTTGAAAATTAGCACCTGCAAGGATTATTAAAAAAAAAATGTATTCTGTATAGAGGGAACACTTAAAAGTACACGTATTCACAAATTGAAGAATATCGTAATGCAAAAAGTGATTTTGCACAGTATCTCCTTAAGCGCTCAACATTTCACATTTATCTTAATAAATTTTTAATAAATTGGAATTATTTATTATTATGAGTGTGACCTTAACTGACCCCTCGTCACAATCTTGTTACGATGAAGAGAGTGGTAACATATGCCGAAAACATTTCAAGAAAATATTTTCGATGTATGTTAAACAAAAGAAGGTATAAATTTTTATTATTCCACTTCTTTAAAAATTTATCGAAAATCTTTTGATTTAAAAATTTTACACAAAAATTCAATTATTTTTAGTAACTGGGAGAAATTTTGCAAACACGGATTGCACAGTGTGATCACATATTGCATGTGCGAAATGTTCAAGCGCGACAACAAAAGATGCATTTGCAGAGCAAATAACATCCAAGTAAAGAAGAAATGTGTACACCTTTATTGGACAGCTTTTGTTGGAAGAACGAAAAGTAAAAGTGCTGCTATTAATTCTGCCTGCATTGACAATAAGTGTACATGCAATGCTAGTTATCGAAAGAACTCTCGCGGGGAATGCCTGCTAAGTAAGTAAATAATATAGGAATGAAGAAATAGGTATGATTTTAGTTGATAAGTTTAATTTTTTTCAGATGTACTAGGTCAGAGTTGCTCAAACGATACGTGGTGTTCAAAACTAAATTTGCAACATGTTCGATAAATAAAATATGTAGTTGTTCATATAACACTATTGAAATTAACGGAATTCAATGTTCTCCGGTTTTGAATGGATTCTGTTGGCAGGATGATGAATGCTTTCCAAGCCTTTTTCGGAATGTATTAATAACAGGTGTCAGAAATGCAAATCTCATTTTGCTCCTGAATCTGATATAGAATGCGTACTCAGGTAATAGTAACTTTGAGCGATAAGATAATTGTAAGTCTCAGGATAATTCAATATTGAATTCAAACTGAACAGTGTAATAAAAAAAATTTGCAGGAATTAATGTTGAGCCGATTATTTTCAATTGATTTACTCCCTCCGGAAATGAAATTCACTTTGAAATGAGTTTAATTAATGTTATTAGAAAAATTCACTCTGAGGAAAAAATTCTTGATTATTTTATTGGATAAAAATAAGAAAATAGTTGTTACCGTTTAAAAATTATAAAATGCGTAGTTAGAGATTTTTAAAAATTAAAATTAATACAATTTTTCTGAATTTCTGTCAAAATTAATAATTTTTTCAATTCAAAATTTATTAATTTCAATTTTAGGTTGGTTAAAATTTGATTTTTTCAAAATTTCAATTGTTTTCAAAATTCAACTTTTTTTATTTTCTTATAGTTTACATAAAGATTATTTTAAAAATTTCAATTTTTTAAATTTCTGATTTCGTCGAAATTTTATTTTTTTTTCCAAAATTTGAGTTTTTTCTCTCAAAATTCGATTTTTTTTCTCAATTTTTGTAAGTATACCAACAAAAAATTTCGTGTCAATTAATTACAAGTGGGTTAATACCATTTTGAATGTATTGGCTGTATTCTGAGAATTCCGTACTTCGATATTTTATAGATTAAAATCCAGATTCACTCCAGAATCACCCTGCTAAAGAAAAAACTCTACACGGAAAAATAAACTGTAATAAATAATAGTCTATTTATAATAAGTAATGATCAATCTGTTAAAATTACCATTTAAAAGTAGGAAAATTGTGATTTTACTAATCTTTGCATGGAAGAAAATACTATTTCAAACAGTAATATTCACTATGTGAATGTTGAAAATGTTGAAGTATAATAATTAAGAATTTTGACTTTGATATTTATCATTTCGTACCTAAAAATGATCGCATGATATGAAAACATAAAATACAGTTACTAAATTTCCAATACAAGCAACGTCAATATTTTACAAAGTAAATGGTAAATTTTAACGCAACGCTAAAAATGAAACTATAATTATTGACTTGCTTTTGACTGGTAAAGTATAAATATTAAGAGTAGAATTTTTACTGTTTCAAATGTTAAATTCTTCTCAGATTGAGACCCCCTTCTCCCCTCATCTGAGTTCTCTTTCTCTTTTCTTTTAAAAATTCTTTTTATTTATCATTTTAATTGACATATATAGTTGTACATGTTTTTATTTTTGTATTAAAAATATTTCTTTTGCTCTAATTAGAGCTATAAGATATTGTTTATATATTTATTTTTTTTTCATATTAGTACTTGTTCAGATGATATAAAATATGTTTCTGTGGTAAAATTTGAAAAATCCACTTGACAGTTTTTGTTTTAAAACTAACTTATAAACTAAAATAAATACAGTATTTACATTATGTACAAGTCTTTATAGCTTAAGCTAAGTTATCAAGTAATAAGTTATTTGGTAGCTTATGCTTAATTTTAAAAGGTACTTTCTTGGCGTCGTCGTATATTAAATATTTAAAATACTGAGATGATTTAATCTTTCTTTATAAAATAGTTCTGTTTGTTTTCTTATATCTAAATATATTTCTTTTATTACTAGTTTGTTATGTAATCTCTATTGCTAGTGCGTGATGGTGCTTTACTTTATCATTTTAAGTGTGTTATTCTCAAATACTTTAATTTTTCTTAAGTTATCATCACATGTATTACTCCACATTGGAGCCGTGTACAGTAAAATTGGCTTTATCATGCTTTTATATAATATTAATTTATTTTTTAGGCTTAATTTACTATTTTTGCATATAAGTGAAAGAAAGATGCCTTTTATTTTGTTTGCTTTTTCACATGTATAACTTATATGTTCTTTAAATGTTAATTTCTTATCTAGTATTGCCCTTAAGTATTTGACATGATTATTTGGTTCAATTTTAATGTTGTTTACTGATATGTTCCAGATCTTCAAGTTCAATTCTTTTCTTCTTAAAGTTTTTCACTCTTTTTGTTAAATATAATTAATTCTGTTTTGTTTTCATTTATTTTAATTTTCCATTTACTGAAAAATTCTATAGTTTTATTTAGTTGTTCTTGTGTTAATGTTACTGCGTTCTTTTTACATCATGAGGCCACAAAAAAGAGCAGTGTCATCAGCAAATCAACGTAATTAAGGTTCTAGGGTTTTTGGTATTTTATTTATAAAGTATATAAAGAGTATTGGGCCGAGGATTGATCCTTGCAGAACTCCAGCTGCTATGCTTTGTTTTCGTGAAGATATGCGTTTACTACTACTTTAAAATGTCTATTTTAAAGTACTGACTGAAAATGGACAGAGCTCAAAAATTTCATTTTCACTCATAACATAGATGTAATGCTAGTAAATGAGACTAAACTAACAAAAAGAAACTCTCAGCAGTATCCCAGGATATGTTGTTGTCATACAGGATAGGCCGGGTAATACAGCAGGTGGAGGACTACTTATTATAATTAAAAACACTATTAATTACCAGGAAACAAATAAAACAAATCATAGCACAATAGAAGCATTAGGTATAAAAATAAATAATATTATTGTTTATTCAGTATACATAAGACTAACAATAGATAATAAACTAAATAAAATAAACAAACAAGAACTAGGACAATTAATAAATAGCTCCACATCAGTTATACTGATAGGAGACTTCAATTCAAAAGCACACTTTCTGGAATTGTAAAGCAAATAACTACACAATGGAAAACTAATTTATGAATATGGGGCATTCCATACCAAATCGGCCACTTTTTTAGGTCAACCTCTCCAATTTTTTTGAAAACTTTATATGTTTTCAATACCGTCAAAGAACACCTTTATGAATTTTTTGAAATTTTTTTGACCACCCGTTTCTGAGATATTGATTTTTTCCAAAATTCAAATTTTTTTTTGAAAAAGCTATAACTTCGCGAAAAATACAGCTATCGGGGTCCCGTTTTTTTCAAAATTTTTGTTTTTAATGCTCTTCAAGAAAAAATACCTCTTTGATCTTTTGATTTATTCTTATTTTTTTTAATTTTAAACAAAAAAAATTTTTTCGAAATGTATGCCCTCTTCTGATTTATTTGAAAAAATTTTCAAGAAAACTTGGACAAATATAGAAAGTTTTTAGACCAATCCGATCGTGGACAGACGTTTTGTTCTATTTTTGTCTTAATTCAAAAATTTTTTTTTTGAAATTGCGTGTATTTACTTTTACACTCTTTTTTTGTACCTGAGAAAAAATTTAATCAATATTTTCATTAATTTAGCATTTATTTATTAATTTAATGAATTGGAGTTTATTCGTAACATCAAAATAATTAGCCTCTTTTAAATTCATCATAAACGTGTTAAGCACCATCTTTTGACCACGAGATTGACTAGATTTCTCCCTTATGTAAGAACAATTTTTATGTTTATTGCATTGGCAAGCAATTTTGTGATCTTTAAATGCCTCTTATCACAACCATTGTAACGTCCACGTTTTCAAAATATAATTATCTAATTAATCCCCGGCTCGAAATTTGCTCGCCGGAGTCCAGGGTCATAAACGGGGATCACATTATCAATAACAAAATATAAACAAAACACTTCATTTTAAATAAATCAAAGAAAAGGAAAACCTCTTTTATTGGCCTGATCATGTTAACAAACGATATAAACAATATAAGCAAATTAAACAATATAAACAATACATTAGGAACACTCTTTTCACACATATTCGCGGTTCAAAATCAAGAAACAATATAAGCAATATACACTAATACAATAGAAACTTTCTATCCAAACATACACGACGTTATTCACGGTTCAAACTCAAAAACGCGGTCTACAAAATACTAACTAGTTTCCCGATAACACCCTCCCCTCAGGGCGACTAGCCGTCAACCCTGTGGGGTCCTAAACTCTACCCCGAGAGCAAGTGGAGAGTATCCTCCTTGCTCCCACCTACACGGCTTTATGATCACCTACCTGAAGGCTTCAGCACGGGGAGTCGCACTTTCATCCGGTCGGTTCACGATACTTACCTGGGCCTTGGTTGGACTCAGGTAGAGTATTATCCCTCTAGAATTACTTTGGTGAAGAGTATCTTCGTCCGAGTAATTCTCCCGAGAAAGAATTGCCTTTCCGTGCCAAAATTTTTAGACTTTATCATATTTAAAATTTTTACTTAAAGCGAACGAAATTGAAAATTTATCGCCATCTGTCCGGCGTCATCGAACGAGCATTTAAAAATAATTATTTATTATTTTAATCGTAATTTCCTTCATTTTCTATCCATTCGTTTCGTCAAATTGACAATTCTTTTATTTAGTCTGGGAGGAATCGGCGCATGAGTACCGAAAACTATTCCACCTCAATTTTTTTATGCGATTCTCTTCAAATTACCTCTACTGATGATATAAATGCATGTTGCCAAGGGGCAACCCCGTGCCATATTGTTTAAATCGAAATTGTTTAAACAATTGCAAGGAATTGTTATTTTCAACCGGACAAATTTTTTTGTATTCTTTATTAAAATACAATTAAAAAGGTCCTATGGCTTTTCACGATAAAGTTAATATTTTAGAGATATGAATTTTGAAAGGTTCGAAAAATCTTAAAGTTGGGTACTTTTGACCCATGAAAAATATATTAAAAAAAATAAAATATAAATAATATTTTTTAATTCTTTATACAATAGTTAACAATAGCCTTAATTGCAGATTTCTGAAAATTTAATTATTTATACCTGTTTTTAATTGTCAATTTCGCGCGCTCACAAGTATGCGTCACTTACCTATAAGTATCGCTGTCTCTCTCTGACTCATACGCTGCGTCGGTCTCTCGGTGTCCTGAATCATTATTTTTAATTTATCTTCTAAACAATTAACTTAATCAGAATTTTTATAGAAAGCAATGTTATCAATAATAAAATTATCTACAATTTGTTCTCAACAAATTTTTTTCTAAAATCAATTTTTCAAAAGTTATTTAAGGTTGAAGCCGAACATATAATTAAAATTACTTTTTTGTCATTATAACAGAAAGTACTTACATAAAATAACTCCTCCAAGCAAAGGTTATACATGTAGAAGTATGAAATAATGGAACAAGATTTAAAAACAAGTATTTATTTATCATCAATGTCATTTTTATATATTATATTCTTACAGTCTTCTGAATCACAACCACATAAAAGTATACAACTAACATTATTTTTTCTACAATAACATGCTTTGGTTTTACAAGCTTTCTTACAATTGCACGGTTTTTTAAGATCTGTTGGAAATGAGCTTTTGTTTATAAATAAAGGTAGCAAAGTATCATTTTCTTTTTTGTATCCGAACTGAGTAAAATCTAATGTTTTATATTGGGGATTTAAAGCTTGTTTCCAAACGTATGTTTGAGCAGAAGCTCTAAGTGCATGCAAATGCAAGGAATCTGATGTGCATGGAATTTTGGGTAAATTAATATTACTACCAAAGCAACGAGAAAAAATTTTTTGTCTGGCTTCATCCGCGGTCTTACCTTTTTTACCCAAAATATTAAGATATAAAGTTTCTAAGTCTTTCAACTCGTTCGTACTTAATTCTAAGCCATTACCAAGAGGGACTAGAGCATCACGATTTTTCTTGTATTTTTATCATTTCTAAAGCTTTATTTTTTGATCCCATAAAATGTTCAAATACCATTATATTTTATTTTTGTTGATAAAAATGCCTAAATTTCTATGATAATAACAAAAAAGTAATATAAACCAATAAGAAAGTAATTTTAATTATATGTTCGGCTTCAACCTTAAATAACTTTTGAAAAATTGATTTTAGAAAAAAATTTGTTGAGAACAAATTGTAGATAATTTTATTATTGATAACATTGCTTTCTATAAAAATTCTGATTAAGTTAATTGTTTAGAAGATAAATTAAAAATAATGATTCAGGACAACGAGAGACCGACGCAGCGTATGAGTCAGAGAGAGACAGCGATACTTATAGGTAAGTGACGCATACTTAGTGAGCGCGCGAAATTGACAATTAAAACAGGTATAAATAATTAAATTTTTAGAAATCGCAATTAAGGCTATTGTTAACTATTGTATAAAGAATTTAAAAAAAAAATATTATTTATATTTTATTTTTTTTTTTAATGTATTTTTCATGGGTCAAAAGTACCCAACTTTAAGATTTTTCGAACCTTTCAAAATTCATATCTCTAAAAATATTAACTTTATCGTGAAAAGCCATAGGACCTTTTTAATTGTATTTTAATAAAGAATACAAAAAATTTGTCCGGTTGAAAAATAATAGTTCCTTGCAATTGTTTAAACAATTTCGATTTAAACAATATGGCACGAGTTGCCCCTTGGCAACATGCATTATATATCATCAGTAGGGTAATTTGAAGAGAATCGCATAAAAAATTGAGGTGGAATGGTTTTCGGTACTCATGCGCCGATTCCTCCTGGACTAATTAGTTTAATCGCAATTTCCTTCATTTTCTATCCATTCGTTTCGTCAAATTCATACTAAATTGTCCTCGGGACTTATAAAATCTTCGCTTACCTAAATTATTTCTTACAAAATAATAATCGTCATTTCTTTTGCTCGATTAATTCGCTCGGCTTCATAATAATTTCTCACACGCTTAATTTCTTAATTTAATCATACCTTCGGTAACAATAATATAATATTATTAACTAAATAAATACAATAATTAAATAATAATCACCGCACTAATAACAATAATTGTTTCTATTAATTTTAAGTAATTAATAAAAATAAACTAAAAATACTCAAATACAAAAAGTAAAATCTGGGTCATACCATATTACACTTATACAATAATATAAGTAGATATATACCGAGGAAACACTTTAAATTAAACCATCTTTTACTTTCTTAAATCATTTCATGCAGCTATTTGAAAAAAAAAAAAACGTTTTGAAAAAATTTTACGTGGACGTCCTGATGTCACCCCATTTTGGATGTACCAACGATTACTTCTGAACAAATTGATATTTCAAGACCGGACCTTTTTATTAGTTTAAGAATGCGATGAACTGGGTCCATATTTCATATCAGTATAGCCTAGATTACGCATTTTTTTTAAATTGAATTTTTATTAAAATTCACTACGATACAACCGTACAAAGAAAAACTAATTTTTCGTATTTGTTACGTGAAAACTATGGCGCCACTTGATCAAGCTAAATTTTTTAGACTGCGTGCGCACATGACAAGAAAAAAGAGCGCTGATATTTAAAAAAGAAATAAAAAATACTCTGTAAGAAATTACTTAATGATAATTTTTTTTTTATCAATAACAAAATTTATTTTTCTAATAAAGTGAATGAAGCGTTATGAGGCGTGCACTTTTGGATTTTCCAAAATTTTTTTATTTTTGGTGAATTGACGTTTAATTATTGATTACTGATTTTGTAAACATACCGTACTATTGAAAATTAATTACTCAACTTTTAATTAATTAATTAACAACTCTGTCAAATAACTGTATAATCAAACTTTATTTTAAGTAAGTGTTAATATTAATTTACATATGAACGTAAATTATAGTTAGTTTTAACACCGGTAATCAAAAAATTTAACGTCAATTCGCCAAAATAAACAAATACCGTGATAAAAAGCCAATGCAACCAGCATAAAAATTGTACTTACATAAGGAAGAAATCTAGTCAATATCGTGGTTAAAAAGATGGTGCTTAACACGTTTATGATGAATTTAAAAGAGGCTAATTATTTTGATGTTACGAATAAACTCCAATTCATTAAATTAATAAATAAATGCTAAATTAATGAAAATATTGATTAAATTTTTTCTCAGGTATAAAAAGAGTGTAAAAGTAAATACACGCAATTTCAAAAAAAAAAATTTTTGAATTAAGACAAAAAATAGAACAAAACGTCTATCCACGATCGGATTGGTTTAAAAACTTTCTATATTTGTCCAAGTTTTTTTGAGAATTTTTTTCAAAAATCGAAGAGGGCATACATTTCGAAAAAATTTTTTAACTTCCCGCTAAGAAAATTGAAGATTTTCAAAAATCGAGGAAGTTATTGTTTTCACCCCGTTTTGCAAAAATCGAGTTTTCATCAGATCTCGACGTTTGAAGGTCACAGGAAGCTTCCTGACTATCCCCGTGAGGTTGTCACGGTGTCTGTATGTGTGTGTGTGCGTGCGCGCGCGCGCGTGTGCGTGCGTGCGTGTGTGTGTGTGTGTGTGTGTGTGTGTGTGTGTGTGTGTGTGTGTGTGTGTGTGAAAGTATGTGAACCGCTTATAACTTTTGAACGGCTTGACCGATTTCATCGTGGTTGGTGCCATTCAAAAGGGATTGACCAAACTTAGATTTTGAAAACCGTTTGGACCGATTCAGATCAATAGATTTTGAGAAATCTTCAAAAAACTGAAAAAAAATTTTTTCAAATGTGGTTTTTGGAATAACTCCGAAATTCCTAGCGCGATCAATTCAAAAATTTAAGATTCTTTGTGAGGCTTGAAAACTACGTCGAATGCTGCCAACTGCGTGAAAATCGGTTTATTCATTCGAAAGTTATAGCGGTTTAAAAATTCAAAAAATAGTGTCATCAAATCTCTATCAGACTTTTGAACTCGAAGAGCTCAGAAGCATAGGAAAGCAATCTCTTCGAGCTCGGAGAGCTCAAATAACCCATAAATTGTATTTTTGAGCTCGAAGAGCTCAAAATCGTCATCGGTGCAATTTTAAGTGCCTAAGTATGGAATTAGCGGGAAGTTGCAGGGATGGCATTCAGGGTCAACCGTTTTCCTAATTTTTTGTTTAAAATTAAAAAAATAGGAATAAATCAAAGAAGATCAAAAGGTATTTTTTCTTGAAAGAGCATTAAAAACGAAAATTTTGAAAAAACGGGACCCCGATAGCTGTATTTTTCGCGAAGTTATAGCTCTTTCAAAAAAAAAATTTGAATTTTGGAAAAATCAATATCTCAGAAACGGGTAGTCAAAAAAATTTGAAAAAATTCATGAAGGTGTTCTCTGACGGTATTGAAAACATATAAAATTTTCAAAAAATTGGAGAGGTCGACCTAAAAAGTGGCCGATTTGGTATGGAATGCCCCATATTCATAAATTAGTTTTCCATTGTGTAGTTATTTGCTTTTACAATTCCAGAAAGTGTGCTTTTGAATTGAAGTCTCCTATCAGTATAACTGATGTGGAGCTATTTATTAATTGTCCTAGTTCTTGTTTGTTTATTTTATTTAGTTTATTATCTATTGTTGGTCTTATGTATACTGAATAAACAATAATATTATTTATTTTTATACCTAATGCTTCTATTGTGCTATGATTTGTTTTATTTGTTTCCTGGTAATTAATAGTGTTTTTAATTATAATAAGTAGTCCTCCACCTGCTGTATTACCCGGCCTATCCTGTATGACAACAACATATCCTGGGATACTGCTGAGTTTCTTTTTGTTAGTTTAGTCTCATTTACTAGCATTACATCTATGTTATGAGTGAAAATGAAATTTTTGAGCTCTGTCCATTTTTCAGTCAGTCCATTTGCGTTCCAGTGTCCTAATGTCAGTAAGTCATTATTTTTATTCGCCATTGTCATTTTCTTTTTCTTCTTCAGTACCATATCCTATAGCAGTAGTAAAATCTATTATGGCATTAAGCTGGGCTTGACGATCTTTAATATTTTCACGTAATTTTGAATTTAAAATTTTATTTGATTAAAATGTTAATGAAATTGTTTATTTGTTGAATAGATTTTTACTTCTGTTATAAACGAACTAATTATATTTATGTTTTCTGTACTTGTTGAATTAATATTATTTATTAAATTAGTAGCGTTTGCTCTTTCAGTTACTGGGGTTTCAGTTGTTACCTGGTTGTATAGTTCAGCTGTTGGCGACATTGGAGTAGCTTGATGAGGCTGTGGTTGAAGATGGAGTTGTCCTCTGATCTTGGGCAGCGCCGGGAAGTTTGCAGACGTCATCATCGGCGAAGCAGGATGCTGTTTTTGATTGGTGTTGGATGTTTTTTCTTTTAGGGGTTTATCCAGATAGTTTAACCCTTCAGTACCCACGTTCTTTTTGGTGTCTCACTTGCACTGCAGCGACATCCTATAAGTTGAATGTTGTTGCGTGAGAAAAATTCTCATCGCGAGGGTACTGAAGGGTTAAATAGATTTGACATTTACTATAGTTTGCAGGATGTTCCAAGTTGCAGTTGGCGCATGTTGGTTTAGTTTCTTTGTCTTTTTGACATTATTGTGTTTTGTGCTCTCCTGCGCACTTCAAGCATTTAGGTTTTCTATGGCAGTGTAGTGAGCCATGACCAAACTCTTGGCAGTTGTAGCATTGAGTTCCTTTGTCTTGGATTAACATATCGTTCTTACCCTGACGATGTATGCATGTATGCTTTTTATTTTGTAGATTAAATTGACACCAGTTTCTGGCCCGACTGACAGATAGTAGAAGGGGAACATGTTGTTTTCTTGTTTAGATTTCATTTCTGCTACTTTAAATGGCTTAATCCCAATTTTTTCAATTTCATCGATGATGAGTCGTGTTTCGATTTAAGGTAAGCCCTTGATTACGAACTTTTTTCTTTTACTTTCTGGTTTAGCATATGTGTAGTAGTGTATGCCTTCTTTTTAGGCATATTTCGATTTTTTCATGATCTTCATTCGTTTGCGGGAAGATACTAAAAAGATTTCCTAGTGTGTTTCATTGTTGTGTTTGGGAGATCTTTTCTTATATCTTGAGTTAGTTGTAATCATTTTTCGTGTTTAACTTCTTCCGAATTTACTACAATTGGTACTGGTCTTCTAGTTTTTTAACTTTTCGTTCTCATTGCTTTCTTCTTCTTCACTATCGCTGTTGTGCGCGCCTTGATTTTTTCTTCTTTTACGAGAGATTTTCGTGAAACCATCGGAGTCCGTCATAGTGTTGGCAGCAGGACTCATAGTTGAATAACTGCCGAGAATCTTCGTATGACGTTGCGTTGATGTTTTAAGTCACTGAGTACACTGATAGAAGGATTTGTTTATAGTTAAAAAGATTTCTTAATATTTAACTAATCATTTATTAGAAGCCATTTGTTAGTCCTTAACAAATATTTGTTAGTATTTAAAAAGATTTATTAATATTTAATAAATGAAAATCAGATTTATTATATAAAAACAAATCATTTTAAATACTAAGAAATATTTGTTTAATACTAAAAAATGGTCTGTAATAAATGATTTATTAACTATTAACAAATATTATTTAATACAAATAAATCCTTCTATCAGTGTATAGATGCGTTCGGTTCGGAGGACGAAGCTCGAATCTCAATGATCAATCAATGCCCTGTGCTTTGCCAGTTTTTGACTTTCTTTATAACCGAATCAAACTAAATTTACAGAGCGAACTCTAGTGGGTATTTATCTGGTCAATGATCAATCGAGTTCCCCTTCTCCTTATAGAATGGACTATATATCGAAAACGGCAATTTTTACTGTTTGAAATATTAATGAGGTTTTTCACAAATTTTTACTCACAAACAAATTTAAGAACATAAAATAACAAAAATGAATTTTAAATTATAACATTATAAATCAAAGGGTAAAATTTTTTTAGCTATAAAAATGGGAACACTCTGTAATTCTTATTAACTAACAAATTATACTTGTACTCTCAAAAATGAATAAAGGAAATTTTTAAAAGTAAAAAGTACTATTTGAAACTGTAATTTTTTTAAGATGACATAGTCGTTATTTACTATAGTGACAGCTACTAATCACTTATTTTCGATATTAAATTATAAATTGTGGCTTTTACACTTTCTACATTAAGTTCTATAATATTTATATTTTTGCCACCCTGATGTCCGCTGTACTGTTTGAAACTATAAAAATTAACCGGAATCCGAGTGAATTTTACAATTTGCTTTTTCCGTGTAAATTCACTTCGTACGCATTCTCTTCCAAATTTTTACGGTGAATTGAATTTCATTATTTTATCTTTTAATTTTTACAAAATTTTGCATTGCATCTCACTTCTATTTACTTTTAAGATAATATTAAATGTTACAGGTCACTTGGGAATGTATTGCCAAAACGACCAATGCAGCCGTAGTGTAAATCATTCATATTGCAGCCAGCTAGAGAAGAAATGTGTTTGTAAGAATGGCTATTTTCGAGTAAAGGAATATGTAACCCAAATATAAACGTTTCTTGCTTTGACACTGATATATGTTCAGTTAAAGGATCTGCTTGCATTAATAATGTGTGTCAATGCAAGCTCTAAACACCAGTATGAGAATCTTTCAATGCTTTCCAAGTAAGAAATCAATTTTTACTTTCAAATGCTATTACAATTATTTTATAATTTATTACTCTTTACAGCTCAGTTAGAAAACACCGTGTGACAATAATAATGATTGTATCAAAATAAAGCACTCTGTTTGTTCGATTGAAAAATTATGTGTTTGCGAAGATAATTATGTGAGCGTCAATGAAACAACATGCAAGCCAGTGATTTCAGGATTTTTTCAACAAATAAACCATATATTGTTCCTAATTCGATTTTGATTGATAACGAGAGTGTCAATGCGCACCTGGTTACTTTCCTAAAATGAATAATACAATGTGCGCGCTATTACTAGGTAGCAACTGTTTGACTAATGAACAATGTTGGCCAAAACATTCTGTATGCACTGATAACATATGTGAATGCGATTAGACTTCAACTATTGAAATATCACATGACAAATGTGCAGGTTTTGTTTTTAAAAAAATTAGGGAAAAACGTGTTGACCCTAAAGGCCATCCCTGCAACTTCCCGCCAATTCATATACCTAAACTGCTTGAAATTGCATTTATGACGTTTTGAGCTTTTCGAGCTCAAAAATACAATTTGTGTGTTATTTTGAGCTCTCCAAGCTCAAAAATAACTTTTGTATGCTTTTGAGCTCTTCGAGCTCAAAAAGTTTGATAAAACACTATTTTTGAATTTTCAAATCGCAATAACTTTTGAATGAATGAACCGATTTTCACATGGTTGGTGGCATTCGACGCAGTTTTTAAGCTTCATAAATAATCTTCAAGTTTAAATTGATAGAACAAAAATTTCGGAGTAATTCCGGAAAACACTTTTTCGGTTTTCTTTCGTAAACGATAACTTACGAACGAATCAACCGATTATGACCGGACTGGCGGTGATCGACGTGGTTTTTTATGTTAAGAGCTGAATAGTTATTGGAATTGATCGGTGAAGCCGTTTGAAAGTTATTCCAAAAACCGCATTTGAAAAAATTTTTTGTGGTTTTTTGAGATTTCTTAAAATCTACCGGTCCGAATCGATCCAAAGTGTATTCAATCTTAGTTTGGTCAAGCCCTTTCGAATGGCACCAACCGCGATCAAATCGGTCAAGCCGTTCAAAAGTTATAAGAGGTTTACATCCACACACACACCCGTCGGAAGAAGCCAAACTCCCACCGGGCGCGTCCCCAGGTGGCGGATAGGGGGTCCTAACCGGTCGTAAGATCGGCGGATTGGGGCGAAATAAAATAGCTCTCGTGGACCAAATCAGGCATCGGAGCTGAAGCAGTGCAACAGCCACCGTCCGTGTATCCTTGTGGGGTCGGAGAAAGCTCTCGCTGTTCTTTCGGAGCAGAGGGTAAGCAGCGAAGCTCTGTAAATAGCTCTCGCGGTAAAAAACGAAAACTCCCCTTTCGGCAGGAAGGGTTGGTCACACCATCTCGACCTAGGGTTACGTACGCAAGCGGATACAGTGACGCCAAGCTTTGAAAGAGATGTGCGAAATGCATCCTTATAGCGCGGTGTACGTGGTAACTCCCGGCATCTACGTGCTGCACCCACGGGAGCAAGAGGAAGCCGATGAAGCGAAGTAGGTGCAGTGGGTCGAAGCGGTTGAGATTTCAAGCTTCAATGACCGAAAGCTCTTATAGCAATGGAAGGTAGCTGTAAGAGTGATCACCCCTCCACTTCCGGAGGCATCGCGTTCGAGACGACCCGTGCTTTGTAGCATCACTCAAAATCAAGGAAGAAACGAAAAACAAGAAAAGGAAAGGAGTATTAGTGGGGCCTCACGCCTGCTAGAAGCAGCGATTGCCATAAAGCGCTGAGATGAAGCGGACGCATCGCACTGGAAACGCCTCGAAAAGCTGTCCAGCGAACTGCATGAGTTTTCTGTCCAATCAAAGGTCAATATCCATAAAGAGTGTGTAAAGGCCATAGGCAATCGGGGTAGTTAACGCCCCTTCGAAGGTTTAAAAACTGGACGACGAATGGCTTACGCTGGAGAAGAGCAGTCACCTTACCGTGGAGATCGAAGAATCAATGGGACACCGGAGGCGATGGTGACGGTGAATCTGATGCTAAAGACGAAGGTCATACCTCCAACAAGTTCAACAAGATGAAGCGACCGAAACTTTCGTGATGGAATAGATGATGTGATTGACGAAGAGAAAGGACTTGAAACCAAGTCCTCCGAAAAACGTGATGAAGCAGAACGCCGAAAAAGGGACGCGACTGATTGAAAAGATGTTCACACAAGGAAAGAGAAATGGAGGCTAGCCAAAGAACAGCTCCCAAAGGAGCTTTCAAAGAAGCCCAGGCCCGAGCCTAAGCGCAAACCGCTCAATGACGCGCAAAAACCGCTCATAATC
>NC_058164.1:17255770-17261945 GCF_020080835.1 Cotesia glomerata
TCGAAGAGCTCAAAAGGTAACCAGTATATTGACGGAGTGTAGCGGGGAAGTTGCAGGGATGGCCTTTAGGGATCAAAACGTTTTCCTAATTTTTTTTTTAGAATCGACAGGAATTATTTTCTAAATTATAACACTAAAAAAAAAAAAAAATTTTTTAATTTTTACTCAAGTGATGCTTAAAAAATAGTTTTTTTTTTTAATCAAACCTTTTTTCTTTTTCAAGTGAATGTGAGAAAAATTAGAAATTCAAATAAAAAAATTTTTTTCAGTATTATATTTCTTTTTAGAACATGATCACGTCGATTTCTAAAAAAATTTAATTTTTAAATCAACGTGATATTGATCTTTTTTTTTTAATTTAATTTATATACCAAGGCACTAAGCGTAATGGAAAGAGGTACAAAAATATGTAAAAGATTCATTCAATCACACAAGGTATTGTAATGTATATTTTAGGGAGCATAAAAAAACAATTCTATGTTCAGTAAAAGAAGAAAAAATAACGTAATACATAAAAAGGTATATAATCTCAAAAGATATGATGTAAAGTTAATATAAATTTATGACAGAGAAACAATAGTTTATACAATATTATTCAAATAGTAAGAAGTTGCAAACATAATAATCAAAGTATAAAATTGAAATTTAGAAAATATTTTTCCGTTGAAAAAAATTCAAATAAAAAAAAATATTTTGATTACTTTTATACTTTTAGAACATAATTACGTCAATTATCGAAAAATTTTTTTTTTTTTTTGATTTTCAGTGACTTTTAAACCAATCTTGTAATGACGACAACGATTGTTATGGAATACCAAATTCTGAATGCCATTCACCAGATAAAAATATGTATGTGTCTTCCTTATCACAAAGCTTTTGATGATACTAAATGCTTAAGTCTCATCGGAGAGTATTGTATAAACAATAAAGATTGTTTTTCGCATAAATCTGTTTGCATTAACAATAATTGTCAATGCCCAGCCAAGATGCAAGCTCTCCCTTCCAAAGAGCAATGCGTAACAAGTAATTAATTAATGTTTAATATTTTTTAATTATAATATGTCATAACTTAATGTTTTGTATATTTTTTTTAAAAAGCTCAATTGGGAATACCGTGTGAGAAGTGGATGAAGACTGCATTTTAATAAAGTAATGCTCAATGTTCCGAGATAAAATTTGCGCTTGTAAAAGTAATCATTTTGCATTGAACACTAGAAATTCATGCACACCTTTTTATATGAAACTTGCTTAGTAAATAACAATTTAGTACAAGGTAAACTCTTCAATCTGTGTTAATAACAGATGTGATTGTAAGCCAAGATTTTCTACCTGTATCTCACAACAAATGTGTATAAGTAAAAGAATACTACTACATGAATTTTAATTAGGATTCAAAAAGCCTTTTCTTTTAATTTTTATTTTTCCAGTGTATTATTATTTTCATGCGAAAAAAAGATTCCGACTGTGGAGATCCATGGCATTCAAAATGTTCTAAAAGAGATAAAACATGTATTTGCAAGCATAAATAATCCAGGCAATCGATAAATCAACATGCTTGCCACTCATAAGCGGATATTGTTGGGTCAACCACCAATGCTTTTGTTGAACATTCTTCTTGCATCGATTTTCACTGTCAATGCAATAAAAAGATTTGTATTACTGTATCTATTAATATGTTATTGTAGCTGCTAATGCTACTATTTTTTGCCCAAAAAACTTATTCTTTTTATTTTATTGCTGACTCATGATGCGAAGCATCAGAGAGTGCTGTAACAGATCGAAAAATTTTTTTCGCCTCATTTCGGCGACTATTTGCCGTATTATAGTCTTGTTAGTTTACGGAATCAATACATTATGCATACTATTGTCCAAGATAATTTAATGGAGATTAGTTTGACACTTTTCAAGAAATTGATTTAGTGCAATAGAAACGGAAAACCATCAAAATAGGTCAAAAAAATTTTTCCTACTCACCGTCATGTATGAAACTCTGAAAAACACACTGTAACTTGCGAAAAAAATGCGTGGGCTTGAGGTTAAATTTTTTTTTTTTTTATTCTTTTGAAAGAATTGTAAATCACCGAATGCGAACGGCTAGGTAATTCAGTGGTCGTTTATGTGCAATTAATAAAAATAAAACAAAAACCAGAAGACTATATACATATATATGGGTGATTCTCTGTAAGGACGTGTAAATCTGTACAAAAGTGGTTGGACCCAGGTATTTTTTGATTTTATTAAGAAAAAAAAATTAACAAAGGGCTACAAAACTATCAACTTAATCATAATAAATAAACAGCCGATTTAATTTTTTGCTTTTCGATATTTGTGTATCTTTTGCTATATAACATGATAGGGGACTGTTTATTTTTTTTTATCAAATTGTGAAAAATTAAGCAAACTATTTCAATACGTTCAACTTTTCAAGTTACTCAATGAATGTTTACATTAATTAGAATAATACTAAAACTTATGGATCCAATTTTATACATAAATTATAAATAAAAGCAAGTTGCCAGGGGACTGAGTTTTGAAGCTAAGCCCGAACACATATTTCCAGCACAAACGATTGCTTTGACACTAAATAAAATGGCGATAATAAAGCGCTAACAGCTTCATGATTTATTAACTCAAGGCTAGTTAGATCCTTATAAACCTTATAAAAGGTAAAAATAACACTTTAAAAGACTTTTTTTTTTTGGCTTTGAACTTCTGGCAGGGGACTGTTCTTAAAATGCCTAGGACCCAGCAATGGTTTAATGAATTTAATGAAACAAATTAGTGTTCGGTACTTTTGATTGAAGAAGATTTGTTAGTTAACTAATTTGGTTTATAAACATTATGGACCAGAGTATATATTATGGACGAATAACTTAAAATTGTCTTGAAATTTTTAATTTTAGAGGAATGGGACAAGCTGAGGGACTGTTAAATACAGGTGGTTTACAATTTATAGCAAAAAACCAAAATTTATTTCATTTCCCGGTTTTCAATGCTTCAAATAGAAATGTTTTTTACTTTCGTAATAAATTTTTTTTTAGTAACAAAATAACAATTTTTCTAATAAAAAGTAACGCAGGACAGCAAAAACATCACTTATAGAAAGAATCACCTATGTATAATTTATCCCACGAGGGGAAAACATTGCATTATCGTGCTTTATTTCAGCTGTTTTATATATTTTTTTTTTTTCACATTCTTTTATTTTATTAATATTTCACTAATTAAATGAAAGAGCATTATGAGTCGTGCACTATGCATTATGAGTCAGGATTTTCCAAACTTTTTACCTAAGATAGTTTTTGCTGGAGAAAAACGATTAATGCGTAGCGCTAAATTCAAAGATATTTTGAGTTATAATTGTAAAGCGAAAATCTATAAAGAAAAAAATTTACTTAAATCAAGTAAATGAAGAACTTCATATGAGGAAATTTTTCTTGTTTTAAGTTAATTTTTACTTTGATTCAAGAATTTTTCTCTTGATTTAGGGGTGTTTTCAGTGTGATAATCTAGCTTTATTGTGAAAAATCTTTGCACGTGTCAATTCCAAGCCAAAATTGATTTTGCTACGTCTAAAAAAAAAAATTTCGTCATAATAATTAATAGCTTCAAAAATAAAAAAAAAAAAAACCACTCAAATTAAATTCAGCCTAATGACAGTAGTACAATTAAAAATAGAATTTTGACTATCTATATCTTTAAATTTATTTTGTTGATAGATTTATTTTTGCAAGGGATTTCCCTATATTATACTTTAATTAGTCGAATAAGATTTTTTTTATTAGAATAATCTATTTTATGCTAAATTACATTGCATCTCAGTTATGACCAAAAATGATACTTTTTTAATGTGAATTAAAAAAGTTTTACCCTCGCGGTCTTGAAATCACTATGTATGAGTTTACATTCAAAATTTCATAAAATAAGTCCTACTTAGACTTTTACATTTAAATTTTGAGTTTATTCCATTAAAAAGTACTAAAATTGTTTCAAAATATTATTAAAAATAAAGAACATGATGTCATGTTTTTACGAATTACTGTGCTTTATGAAAAATGTAATTAATTATAAATATCTAATTAGTAAAATAACCGCAAATCAAACTATGGTTTTAACTATCCATAAATACTACCACCGGACTATTTCATAATTTCAGCGATAAAATAATAGAGAGTGATAAAAAGTATTTGCAAAACAGTTTTTTAATTATTACGGATTATTTGTGTAAAAAACAAGTAAAGAAATTTAATTTAAAATAATGGAGGCTCAATATTATTTTGGTTTCTATACATAATTTTTTATCAATTTTAAAATGCACTTAATTCGAATGCAAAAGTTCAACTGCTAATTGTTTGGGATAATGGAGTTGTAGTAAAGTAATCGCCAATATTTTTGTAACTTTTATTATTTTTAAAATTATAATAACTTACTAAATTCATTTTTTAACTTCCG
This sequence comes from Cotesia glomerata, assembly GCF_020080835.1. Taxonomy (NCBI): domain Eukaryota; kingdom Metazoa; phylum Arthropoda; class Insecta; order Hymenoptera; family Braconidae; genus Cotesia; species Cotesia glomerata. The sequence continues at coordinate 17,260,223 of NC_058164.1, forward strand.
CTAAGAAAATTAAAAATTTTCAAAAATCGGGAAGTTATTGTTTTCTCACCCAAGTTTTCTCAGAAAATCGAGTTTTCATGCAGATCTCGACGTTTTACGAGGTCTAGGAAGCTTTCCCTAACTATTTCACGGCAGTATTGATGTCACCGTGTGTGTGTGTGCGTGTGCGTTTGTGTGTGTGCGTGTGCGTGCGTGCATTATTTGTGTGTGTGTGTATATGTGTGTGTGATGATAGTATGTGTATGTGTGTGTGATCATCCGATTCGATCAAAATAAGCGGCGTTCTAAAGAGTTCCTTTGCCCCTAGAATTCTGATACTAATTTACAAAAATTTGAGTCAGAATAGATTTTAGAGAAATCTAAAAATAAAATTTCCAAAAATTCGTTTTTGAAATATCTTTCAAACGGCTGAACCGATCAATGCCAAAAACTAATCAGCTCTGCTGTCAAAAACCACGTCGATTGCCACCAGCCCGGTCAAAAATCCGGTTGATTTGTTTCGGTGAGATATCGTTGTCGAAAAAAATTGAAAAAATGTTTTTCAAAATTTCTATGAAATTTTTGGTCTGATCCACAGTTTACGCTTAAAGATTTTTCAAAGGGCATGGCAAAATAAGCCACTTGAGAAAATCGGTTAGGTGATTCAAAAAGTTGTGCGGTTTGAAAATTCCAAAAATAGTGATTCATACTCAAGAATTTCCATTAGCCTTTTGAGGCTCTAAGAGCTTAAAAATAAGTGGTGTTGTTGAGAGTACTTAGGTATGGAGGTAGCGGGGAGAGTTGCCGGGATGAGCCTTTAGGATCAAGCAGGTTTTCCTACTAAACACCCAAGTGTGATCCCAACTTCTGCGGTACAATGCTGTGGTGAATCGAACTCTTGCCAAAAGGGAAATCAAGGAAGTGTATTTTCTTGTACACACAAAAGGTACAGAACTATTTAAAAATTATTTTGAAGCATTCTATGCAAAATTTATCTCTTCGAAGATTTTTTAATATGAAAAAAATTGAAAACATATTATTTTATAGCATTGTTGGGAAATTTGTGCAGTATTAACTGGAGATTGTGAAAACTATATTGCATTCAAAATTTTCTGAAAACCAAAATATGTGCTTGTAAGCAGAGAGTATCAATTCAAAGCTTAACAACAGACATTGATAGCTCCATTACTTGGCGAATTTTTGCTGGAGAAAAAGCCATGAAAAATGTGCCACTGAAAATGCTGTCTGTATTCCAATCTGAGGTGTCGATGCAAACCTAAATTTATTGAATTGTCTTTATCCTACAATGTGTACCAGGTAATTATTTAAATTAAATGTCATTTCTACACTGAAAAAAATCAACTTTAATCAGAGAAAATCAAGAGTTTTCATTGTCTTGAAATCAAGTAAAATTTCTTAGTTTAAAAATTTTTCTATTCAAATCAAAAAGATGAAGTTCTTCAAAATTATTTATTTGATTAAAAGCAAATTTTTTCTGTTTATGTTGAAAAAGGAAATGATTCAATAGGACAATATATGGAATGAAAAAATTTTTTACAGTTGGCTTAGAAAGAAGCTTTTGCCGAAATAACGAGGACTGTAAAAGTATCAGATTTGCAAGAATGTTCAAGAAGATAAAAAGTGTCAATGTATCTCCGAGTACTTATGGAATTTAATTCTACAACGATGCAATACCCTTTTAGAGGGGTCTTGTTCAGAAAACGACGATTGCTATCCTGATAAT
>NC_058164.1:17262045-17296143 GCF_020080835.1 Cotesia glomerata
AAAATCCTGTTATAGCAACAGGATTTTCCTGTAGCTGCAACAGGAGGCAGCCATGTTGCAGCAACAGGATAAAGTCCTGTTGCAGTAACAGGATTACTACTGTTATTGCGATTTAATAGTAAAATATAGTTGGATCATTCCATGTCAAATTGACCTACAGTTGGAATTGACCCCTTTTGATTTGGATAAATTTTGATCAGAAATTTTCTTTTATCATATAACGAACTTCTGCCAGACGAAAAAAAATTAAAAAATTTTATTCAAAAGATATGCAAATTCAAAATTTCGCTATTTTTTCAGTTTTTTAATTTTGTTTTTGGAATATCTCGAACGTTATTATAGATCCGGGAATGGCCTTTCGTTTGTTTGAAAGGGGACACTTGGGGCTATTGAAAAAAAAAATATTTTGGAAAAAAATTTTGAAAAATGCCAAATTTGTGAAATTTTAAATTTTTGAAAATCTTCAAAAATCTCGATTGACATTAAAATTTTGGTTCAATTTTTTTTTGTATAGTACCTTGTACTGATTTTAAAAGATCCTGAAATTTTTAGAACTGTGTATGTGTTTTTTTTAAATATGAATTTTTGAATTTCAAAAAAAAATTTTTTCTTGTTTTTTGCAACTCTTAAATAAGGTAAAGTTATGCAAATACATAGTATTGTAATTTTGAGCATTAAAAATCAAATGCTCGACGTGGAAATATTAAATCATAAAATAATTTTAACTTTTTTTATTTTTATGAAGTAATCTGAAAGTCAGGCTCAACGCATGATATAATTGTTATTCATCGTTTTTTTACTTCATTCAAATTCTTCGACGCCATTTATCGTCTTTTTAAGATGGATATGATTTGAAATTTGAGATTGAGCAACATTAATATGCAGAAATTTGTAAACAAACAAGTATTCGAAAAAACAAAACAAAATTGATATTCTCATCACATGATATCTGATTTTTATTGGAAATTTATATCTGTTTGAGTTATTTGACGTTAAAAACTGTTATTGAAGTGAAGAAACGGACAAAATATATCATGCGTTAAAAAAAATAAGAAACTTTATCATGTGTTAAGCCCGGCTTTAAGATTACTCCAAAAAAATAAAAAAAAGTTAAAATTATTTTATTATTTAATATTTCCACGTTATGCATTAAATTTTTAATGCTTAAAATTACAATACTATGTGTCTGCATAACTTTACCTTATTTGAAAGTTGCAAAAAACAAGAAAAAATTTTTTTTTGAAATCCAAAATTTCATATTCAAAAAAAACACACACAGTTCTAAAAATTTCAGGGTCTTTTAAAATCAGTACAAGGTACTATACAAAAAAAAATTGAGCCAAAATTTTAATGTCAATCGAGATTTTTGACGATTTTCAAAAATTTAAAATTTCACAAATTTGGCATTTTTCAAAATTTTTTTCCAAAATATTTTTTTTTTCAATAGCCCCAAGTGTCCCCTTTCAAACAAACGAAAGGCCATTCCTGTATCTATAATAACGTAAGAGATATTCCAAAAACAAAATTAAAAAACTGAAAAAATAGCGAAATTTTGAATTTGCATATCTTTTGAATAAAATTTTGTAATTTTTTTTCGTCTGGCAGAGGTTCGTTATATGATAAAAAAAAATTTCTGATCATAATTTATCCAAATCAAAAGGGGTCAATTCCAACTGTAGGTCAATTTGACATGGAATGATCCAACTATATTTTACTATTAAATTGCAATAACAGTAGTAATCCTGTTACTGCAACAGGACTTTATCCTGTTGCTGCAACATGGCTGCCTCCTGTTGCAGCTACAGGAAAATTCTGTTGCTGTAACAGGATTTTATCCTGTTGCTGCAACAGGGGGCAGTCATGTTGCAGCTGCAGGAAAATCCTGTTGCTGCAACAGGATTTTTTCTTGTTGCTGCAACATAACTGCCTCCTGTTGCAGCAACAGCTAATTTTTTTCCGTGTAGCTCAAAAATATAAATTATCCCGAGTCAAAATTAAAAAAATGATTTGAGCCTATTGAGCCTCCTTTCTTTTTTTTGTTGGGTTTGCATGGAAATTTAAAACTGTATTTTCACCCTCATCGGCCTAAAAATAAGCTGTTGAGGTCGAAATCACAGTTTAAAACTGTATTTTGAGCCTAAAGAGCCTACCTCGAGGGTCTGTAGGTTGTTTCTATCTTTTTATTTTTTAGAACATATAATATTTTCATGATAGCAAAAATTTTATAATTAAAAAACTGGACTTAGAAAATTTTTAACTTTTATCGTTGCAAAAAATTTTTTAAGTGTAGAGTTGAAATAAAAATTATGACTATTGTAATTAATGTTGCAACAATCGATCAATAATCCATAAAATATACGGACAGTAATAAGCAATAACATCTCAACTTAAACTTTTTCTAATGTTTATCGTTAGCATATTCGGGTTTATATATGGGGCATTTCATGCCAAATCGACCACTCTTGACCTCGACGATTTTCGATTTCCTGAAATTTTTGTATCTTTCTCTACCCTACTGAAAACAATTTTAAAAATTTTTTCAAATTTTTTTACCCAACCAAAAAAAAGTTACGAGTTATTTAAAGGAAATTATGTTTTTTTTTGTTAAATAACCATAACTTTTTTGAAAATTGACTTATTGGGATTTTTTCTTTTTTTAATTTTTGTTTTAAAATGTACTTTTTAGAAAAAAAAATCAAAATAATAATTTGGATTCATAGTCTACGTTTTTTTAACTTTTGGAAAAAACGAAAATTTGGGGATGATGCTCATTTTTTATTTCCGATTTATTTTTTTTATAAAAAACCAGTATTTTTTGCGAATTTTCTAAAATTTTCAGAGTGGCATTTTTTTTCTTTCTATTGTCTTTTTTAGAAATGAAAAAAAAAAAGTTTTTTTCAATGTTTGTTTTTCGTTATACCACTGAAAATTTTTCAGCAGATTTAGAAAACTTCAAAATCCGAGAAAAAAAAATTTTAAATGACAATCATCGATAAGATTGGATTATTTTTTTTTTTTCAAAACTATAGTCTGATAGTGAGAAAATACTCAAATTCTCCTGAATTTAGGATATGTAAATTATTTAAACGTGTAAAAAAATGAAATCACATTCCATTCAAGTCTACTGTTTATAAATCATTCAACAAAAATATTTTTTGCTGTGTAAATGAAAATAATTTCAAACAAATTTTGTTTGAAATTAATTGCCTCAAAATTTTTGAAAGTTCATGCGTTGTTCCAAAATGGATCAAACAACAATTTCATTTTTTTGTTGTTACATGTAGTTTTGGAAAAAAAATACAAAAAAAAAATTGAATGCTTTCTTTAATTTTTGATCTAACTTCATTGAAAAATAATAATCAAATCTTTTCGATGATTGTTATTTTTAATTTTTGTTTTTATTTTTAACTTCCCGCTACGAAAATCGAAGATTTTCAAAAATCGGAAAGTTATTGTTTTCACCCCGTTTTGCAAAAATCGAGTTTTCATCAGATCTCGACGTTTGAAGGTCACAGGAAGCTTCCCTGACTATCCCCGCGAGGTTGTCACTGCGTCTGTATGTGTGTGTGTGTGTGTGTGTGAAAGTATGTGAACCGCTTATAACTTTTGAACGGCTTGACCGATTTCATCGTGGTTGGTGCCATTCGAAAGGGCTTGACCAAACTTAGATTTTGAAAACTATTTGGACCGATTCAGATCAATAGATTTTGAGAAATCTTCAAAAAACTGAAAAAAAAATTTTTTTCAAATGTGGTTTTTTTGGAATAACTTTTAAACGGCTTAATAGTTCAATTCCAAAAACTAATCAGCTCTTAACCTCAAAAAACCACGTCGATCGCCACCAGTCCGGTCAAAATCGGTTGATTCATTCGAGAGATATCGTGAACGAAAGAAAACCGAAAAAAGTGTTTTTTCGGAATAACTCCAAAATTCCTAGCGCGATCAATTCAAAATTTGAGATTCTTTGTGAGGCTTAAAAACTGCGTCGAATGCTTCTAACCGCGTAAAATCGGTTTATTAATTCAAAAGTTGTTGTGGTTTAAAAATTCAAAAAATAGTGTCTTATCAAATCTCTATCAGACTTTTGAGCTCGAAGAGCTTTAAAGGATAGGAAAGCAATCTCTTTGAGCTCGGAGAGCTCAAAATAACCCATAAATTGTATTTTTGAGCTCGAAGAGCTCAAAAACGTCATTGGTGCAATTTTAAGCGCCTAAGTATGAAATTAGCGGGAAGTTGCAGGGATGGCCTTCAGGGTCAACCGTTTTCCTAATTTTTTTTTCTCGGATTTTGAAGTTTTCTAAATCTGCTGAAAAATTTTTAGTGCTATAACCAAAAACAAACATTTAAAAAAAAAAATTTTTTTTCATTTCTAAAAAAAAATAATAAGAAAAAAAATGCCACTCTTAAAATTTCAGGAAATTCGCAGAAAATGCTGAAATATTTTATAAAAAAAAATCGAAAATCAAAAATGGCATTTATCCCGAAATTTTCGTTTTTTTTCTGAAAGTTTCAAAAAAAACGTTGAATATTGATCTAAAGTATTATTGTTATTTTTTCTAAAAAGTACATTTAAAAACAAAAATTTTCAAAAAAAAAATCCCAATAAGTCAATTTTCAAAAAAGTTATGGTTATTTAACAAAAAAAAAAAACATATTTTTCTTTAAATAACTTGTAACTTTTTTTTGGTTGGGTAAGAAAATTTGAAAAAATTTTGAAAATTATTTTCAATAGGGTAGAGAAAGATACAAAAATTTCAGAAAAATCGTCACCATATAAATTTAGTTTATGAGAATGATGAGATGTAAATCAACTCATCGATCGTACGGTGTAGGGGTTAGTTATCGGTCTGGCAAGCGCGCGGCTCGGGTTCAAATCTCGGTTAGAGCGGATTTTCATGTTATTTCTATAATTAGCGAATGTTAGGTTTAAATTAAGAGTCACACAGTCTGAATTTGCGATAGCTCTACAATATAAATAAAATATAGATATATGACATTGGCAAAATCCTTTTTTTATCATTTTTTTTATCAAATGGCATGCGCCGGACATAGCATGCCGCTAACAGCAGCCATTTTTATCTGAACCCATTACCCTTTCCTTTCTTTCCCCTAGCCTACATCGTATTAACTAATAAGGATCTTTTTTACGGTAGAGATATAGGCTCAGTAGGCTCAATTTATGGTTCTAAAACGGTGATTTCAGCCTAACTTTGGTAAAAGCGGACAAATATACCACTTGTAGGCTGAAATTACGGTTCTGATATACGCGTCATCATAGTCGAAAAAATCTAAAACCATAATTTCAGCCTATAACTCCTCGAGTAGGTTGTGGAGGCTCAAAATATGTTTTTAATTTTGACTCGGGATATGTTCTTTTGAGCTCTCCAAGCTTAAAGAGATAGCTTTTCTATGCTTTTAAGCTCTTCGAACTCAAAAGTCTGATAGAAGTTTTATAGAACAATATTTTTTGAATTTTCAAACCGCGATAACTTTTGAATGAATCAACCGATTTTCACGCGGTTGGCAGCATTCGACGCAATTGTTTTGGGTTTTCTTTAGTTCACGATATCTCTTGAACGAATCGACCGATTTTGTCCGGCTTGACGGCAATCGACGTATTATTTTTGTTAATAGCTGATTAGTTTTTGAAATTGACCGGTAAAACCGTTTAAAAGTTATTCAAAAAAATGTCGGAGTTATGTTAAGAAAACACTTGTTTCCAAATATTTAGTCGAGGATATCTCTCGAACCAATCAACCGATACTTACGTTCATGGCGGCGATCGACGCGGTTTTCTGAGCTCTAAAAATTATTCTATCTCATCAAGAACGATCCGAAAAGAAATATCGAAGTTATGTAAAAAAAACACTGTTTTGAGTTTGCTTTCGTTCACGATATCTCTCGAACGAATCAACCGATTTTGACCGGGTTTGCGGCAATCGACGTGGTTTTTCAAAGTTAAGAGCTAATGAGATTTTGAAGTTGATCGATAGAGCCGTTTGAAAGTTATTCCAAATTTTTTGAAATTTCTCAAAATCTATCGATCCGAATCGGTTTAAATTCACAGGAAATCTAAGTTTTATAGAACTCTTTAGAACGCCGTTTTGTAGGTTCCGATCGGTTTAGTCGTTCAAAAGTTATAAGCGGTTCACATACTTACACACATACATACATACATACATACATACATACATACACATACACACACACACACACAAACACACACACACACACACACACACACACAGCAGGCCCTCCAAGAGAAGAATACCAGAATACCAGAATACCTGCTTAAGATCGTAGCAAGCTACTTTGAAAACAGGGTCCTGAAGTATGACACGAAGAACGGTCCGAGGAAGCATGATATTACTGGAGGGGTACCACAAGGTTCAGTTCTAGGCCCACTCCTGTGGAACATTATGTATGACGGTCTATTAAGACTAACTCTGCCAAGAAACGTCAAACTCGTAGCATATGCAGATGACGTAGCCGTAGTGATCGTTGCCAAACACCTTGACGAGATAAATCATATGTTCGATCTCACTTTTGAGCACGTTAACCGGTGGATGGACGCAGTGAACCTGCAACTGGCGCAACACAAGACTGAGGCAGTACTTATTACCAGCAGAAAAGTGGTAGAGACCATTAAGCTGAAAGTCGGCGAACAAGAAATCACATCACAACCTTATATCCGATATTTGGGAGTGATGCTTGATGCCCGACTCAACTTCAAGCAGCAAGTGGAACATGTCAGTGCCAAAGCGTCAGTAGTGAGGGCTAGTCTCGCACGACTGATGCCGAACGTCGGAGGCCCAAAACAGAGCAGGAGGCTATTATTGTCATCAGTAGTCACATCGGTGCTCACTTACGGAATATCCATTTGGGCCGACGCATTAAAGACGCAAGAATCATGGAGAAAGGCTGGATCAGTATAAAACACACACACACACACACACACTCGGGGCAGAAGAGATACTGCTACCGGGCGCGTCTCCCCGAGCGGATGGGAGAACGCTCGCTGTCCTTGGATGACACTTAATCTCTTAGTTGATGAGGTACAGCGGGTAAGAGCCAAGCAAAATAACCAAACAAAATACGCTCCCGTGGACAAAACTCCCCTTTAATGGGTTGGTCGCACTAACTGACCTAACAAGACGATCGTTCCCTGCTGTGACCCACTGGGAGTGACCGGAACCTCGTGTCGTAGTTTCCGACGATGCAGGCCACGGCTGATGTGAGCTTGCTCTGCCGAGGTGTAAGTTGCAGCAGTGGATCAGGAGCCAGCCACTTCGGGCCTTGATCAGGAAGTACGCAGTGAGTGTTAGAGATCGGAATCTTCACCGCTCCGAGCGAGTCTAGTCCATCCGTGTATTCCGGGGCTGGCTAAGTGTCGGCTAGGCCTCAGGGAACTGGGGTAGGAGTACTATCTCCGAGGGTATACCCGTTCCTAGTTATGACAACCCGCTCCACTCCGTACGATGCGCTGGTGAATTTAAAAGTATGAGTAAAATTCAGGAAAACAACAATAGTGAAAACGGGCCTCATGCCCAACAAGCAGCGATTGAAGCAAGCGCTGAAATGAAGCGGTCGCAAGCGTTTGAACGCCTTGAAAAGCTGACCAGTGAGCTAAATGACTTCATCCAATCTAAGGTCAATATCCACAAGGAGATTAAGACCAAGACGACCAGCGTAGCCAATGCCCTCCAGAGATTCAAGAAACTTGATGAAGAATGGTGTTTAACAGTACGACGCACTTTTCGCACTACACCAGAGAGAAGCATTCAAGCAACTATCGTGAATGACGAAGCAATGGACACTGGAGCCGAAGGTGACGGTGAATCAGTCGCGGAAGACAGAATCAGAACTAGCAGCAAGTCAACTAAGAGAAAAGATCGATCTTCTCCCGACCCAACGATCTGCCAAGTTGTGAAGAAAAAGGACCTGAAACCAAGCCCTCCGAAAAACACGGCAGTGCAGAACGCCGGAAAAAAAGAGGTGAATGAATGGCAGAAGGTCCAATCCAAGAAGGAGAAGAAGGAGCAAGCGAGAGAGCGGTTACCAAAACAACCGGTGAACAAATCTCGGCCGGAGCCTAAGCGGGAAAAACCGCGAAAATTCACCAAACCAGATGCCTTAATTATTCGACCCGTTGAGAAGGCAAAATATGCCGAGATACTGCGTCGGATTAAAAAAGATGTCCCACCAGATCAGACCCGTGACGTCGTTGACAAGGTTCAAAAGACGAATGATGGGAATATGCTCATTACGCTTTCCAGAAAGACCGCAGACAAAGGACAAGCTTTGCTGAAGACCATCAAGAGCATCCTTAAAGAAGAAGCGCAAGTCATCTGTAAAGGCCCAGAGGAACAGCTTGAAATCCGGGACATTGACGACGAAACAACTAAAGACGATGTCCGGAAGGCCTTACAAGAGGCAGCTGGAAATGACTACGAAATACCTGAAGATGTCATTAAAATTCGTCCGGCCTACAGAGGTACTCAAACTGCTTCGGTACGATTGCCAGCAGCAATAGTGCAGAAGATACTTGGAAAGACAGGCAAAATAAGGATTGGCTGGGTAAATTGCCGTGTCAGAGCAATTAAGACACCATTACGATGCTATAAGTGCTGGCACTTTGGGCACACTACTGCCCAATGTAAAAGCGAAGTCGACCGATCTGGGCTTTGCATCAAATGTGGGCAAACAGGTCATCAAGCTGCTCAATGCCAAAATAAAGTGAAATGTGCGTTATGTGCGGAAAAACCTGGCTCTCAGGACACTGCTCACCGGTCTGGTTCTGGCCGATGTCCAGTCTTCCAAGAAGCACTCCAGAAGCTGACAAATAAACGAACATGAGGATACTGCAGCTTAACATCAATCACTGCGAAGCTGCGCATGACCTGCTTATGCAGACAGTACGGGAATTAAAGCTCGACGTTGTGCTTTTATCGGAGCCATATAAACATTTAGCTGGACAACCTTGGGAGACGGATATCACCACGAAAGCTGTGATCTGGGCTTGTGGTAAGCTCCCTTTCCAGAGTGTATCTACCAATGGCAGCGCTGGCTTTGTAGCAGCATCAGTAGATGGCATCCGTTTTTACAGCTGCTACGCACCACCTAGCCTCTCAATTGCTGAGTTTACTGACTTCTTGGATCGACTGACCGAGGACGCGAAGCAACATCATCCAGTGGCGATAGCCGGGGACTTTAACGCCTGGGCAGTGGACTGGGGCAGTAAGCAGACTAATGCACGAGGAAGAGAGCTGCTAGAAGCTCTTTCTACACTAGATGTAGTCTTGCTCAACAGTGGTGACACGCCGACCTACACCAAAGGTGACGCAAGCTCGATTGTAGACGTCACTTTTGTCAGTACCAGCCTTGCTAAAGGTAACACTAACTGGAAGGTACTGGACATCTACACTGCCAGTGACCATCATGCGATACTCTGGGAAACGTCAAACGACCAGAACCTCCGGGGGCCTATCAAGCAATTTAACACCGTCGGTTGGAAGGTGAAATCTCTTGACCCAGAAGTATTGCTAACAGCCCTCGATAGTGATCCGATAGATGTGCAGAAGAACATACTAATGCTCTGATGATGCGAGTAACACAAGCTTGTGATGCCAGTATGCCTCGCAAACGTGTTATGAATTCAAGACCTGCGGTACACTGGTGGAATGATCATATCAGCAACCTCCGTAAAGAATGTCATCGAAAGAGAAGAATATCACAGCGTGGCTATCAACGACCTTACTCTGCAGTGCTGATCGCAGAGTACAAAAAAGCTCGTCGTGAACTTAATAAGGCCATAAAAGAGAGCAAAAGAAGATGCTGGAAAGAGCTCATATACGAGGTCGACAAAGACGTGTGGGGTCGGCCGTATAAGGTGGTCATGACGCACCTGAAGAAACAACAAATGCCGTCACCTACGTGTCCCTAACTCCTTCAGAAAATCGTCACTGCGCTGTTTCCACAGCAACACAGTCTCAATTATCAGTCAACGCAAGATGAACTGGACGACATTCCACCTGTCACTGAAGAAGAATTGTTGGAGGCCTGTAATCGGGTAGGAAATAATAAAGCGCCGGGATTGGACGGAATCCCTAATATAGCCTTGAAAACCATCATAAAGGCAGCACCAACATTATTTCTAGACGCTTACAACGCATGCCTCAAGGAGGGGACTTTTCCTCGTAAGTGGAAACAGCAACGGTTAGTACTTTTACCTAAAGGAAAGAAACCGCCAGAAGAACCGTCATCTTACCGACCACTCTGCATGCTAGATACGGCGGGTAAGATATTTGAGCGTATCATCCATCAGCGAATAGATGCAGTAGTCGACCCACTCTTGGCAGACAACCAGTATGGATTCCGGAAAGGACGATCAACCCTGGACGCGATCAACCTGGTTGTTAATACGGCCAAAGAGGCAATCGCAGGAACTAGATGGAAGGGTGGAACGAAGAAGTACTGCCTGGTGGCTGCCTTGGACATCAAAAATGCTTTCAATTCCGCTAATCGGGACTGCATCATGCAAGCTCTCGACGAGAAGAACGTGCCAACATATCTTCGCAGACTAGTGATTAGCTATTTTACAGATAGAGTGCTGAAATACGATACAAAGAATGGTCCAAAAGAGTATGATATAACCGGTGGTGTGCCACAGGGCTCTGTTCTTGGTCCACTTCTGTGGAATATCATGTATGACGGGCTCCTGAGACTGAAGCTTCCAAGATGTGTCAAACTGGTAGCGTATGCGGATGATGTTGCCGCAGTGATCGTCGCCAAACACCTCGACGAGATTCAACATCTGTTTGACATCACTTTTGAGAAGATCAACCAGTGGATGGATACAGTGAACCTACAACTGGCCAAGCAGAAGACCGAAGCAGTGCTTATTACCAGCCGAAAAGAAGTTGAAACAATTAAGATTAATGTCGGTGACCGAGAAATCACATCACAACCATTTATCCGTTATCTGGGAGTGATGCTGGATGTACGACTCAACTTCAAACAGCAGGTGGAACATGTCAGTGCCAAAGCGTCAGTAGTGAGGGCTAGTCTCGCACGGCTGATGCCTAACATCGGAGGCCCAATGCAGAGCAGGAGGCTACTATTGTCATCAGTAGTCACATCAGTGCTCACTTACGGAATATCCATTTGGGCTGATGCACTGGAAACCCAAGAATCATGGAGAAAAGCTGGACCAATATACCGACTGAGTGCCCTACGAGTAGCTAGTGCCTTCCGCACTATATCAGAAGAAGCAGTCTGCGTCATTGCTGGAACCCTACCTCTTAGAGTTCTAGCAGAGGAAAGACGGGCGCTTTACCAACGAAAAAGGTCAACTGCACTGAGCCCGGAAGAACTTAGAATTGAAGAACGGCAGAAGAGTATAGGCCGATGGCAACTACAATGGGATGCTGCAGAGAAGGGTAGGTGGACGCACCGTCTCATACCTCGGGTCGACATTTGGCTTAACCGGAATCACGGTGAGGTCAATTACTATCTTACGCAGATGTTGTCGGGACATGGGTGTTTTCGAGAGTATCTACACCGCTTTAAGCACGATGACTCTTCGAAGTGCCCGTCCTGCCCAGGAGCTGCTGAAGACGCGGAGCACGTCTTCTTTGTATGTCCTCGTTTCGATCCACAGCGTGAAGAACTGGAGAGGATCCTGAACCAGAGAATGCAACCAGATTCACTAGTAGAAGCAATGTTGTCATCAGAAGCTGCCTGGAACGCTACCAACACGTTTGCAACAGAAGTCCTTAAAGACTTGCGTTCCACCGAAAGAAAAAGAGCAAATAGCAGAAGATAGAAGGAAGATAGTTAACACCTTAGCCACCAGAAGGAAGAGCAGTAGCTAGATCCTCCCTTCACGAAGTAATGCCTGACGGCGGTTTCCATGAGGGATTAGAGGAAAGAAGGAAAAGGGGTTTAGGGTTTAGTGGGTAGGGGCGTTAGTGTCGAGTTAGTATGACGCTGCGTCGAGTCGCCACATATCCAGGCCAAACAGCTATGCCTAGAATCCGTAAAAAGGATTCCCCCCCCTACAAAAAAAAAAAAAAAAAACACACACACACACACACACACAGCAGGCCCTCCAAGAGAAGAATACCAGAATACCAGAATACCTGCTTAAGATCGTAGCAAGCTACTTTGAAAACAGGGTCCTGAAGTATGACACGAAGAACGGTCCGAGGAAGCATGATATTACTGGAGGGGTACCACAAGGTTCAGTTCTAGGCCCACTCCTGTGGAACATTATGTATGACGGTCTATTAAGACTAACTCTGCCAAGAAACGTCAAACTCGTAGCATATGCAGATGACGTAGCCGTAGTGATCGTTGCCAAACACCTTGACGAGATAAATCATATGTTCGATCTCACTTTTGAGCACGTTAACCGGTGGATGGACGCAGTGAACCTGCAACTGGCGCAACACAAGACTGAGGCAGTACTTATTACCAGCAGAAAAGTGGTAGAGACCATTAAGCTGAAAGTCGGCGAACAAGAAATCACATCACAACCTTATATCCGATATTTGGGAGTGATGCTTGATGCCCGACTCAACTTCAAGCAGCAAGTGGAACATGTCAGTGCCAAAGCGTCAGTAGTGAGGGCTAGTCTCGCACGACTGATGCCGAACATCGGAGGCCCAAAACAGAGCAGGAGGCTATTATTGTCATCAGTAGTCACATCGGTGCTCACTTACGGAATATCCATTTGGGCCGACGCATTAAAGACGCAAGAATCATGGAGAAAGGCTGGATCAGTATATCGACTGAGTGCCCTACGAGTAGCTAGCGCCTTCCGTACAATATCAGAGGAAGCAGTGTGTGTTATTTCCGGTACTCTGCCTCTCAGAGTCCTAGCTGAGAAAAGACGGAACCTATATCAACGAAAAAGGTCAACCACACTGAGCCCTGAAGAACTTAGAAGGGAAGAACGGCAACACAGCATCGCAAGATGGCAACAAGACTGGAATGCTTCAGAGAAAGGTCGGTGGACGTACCGTCTCATACCTCGGATTGATGTGTGGTTCAGCCGGAGTCACGGTGAGATCAACTATTATTTAACGCAGATGTTATTAGGACACGGATGTTACCGGAAGTATCTTCACTGCTTTAAGCACAATGATACCCCAGAGTGCCCGTCCTGTCCAGGGGTCAATGAAGATGCGGAGCATGTTTTCTTTGTGTATCCACGTTTCAACCAACAGCGCGATGAGTTGGGGAAGATTCTGAAAAAGAGAACCCAACCAGAGTCAATAGTAGAAGCAATGTTGTCGTCAGAAGCTGCCTGGAACGCCACAAGCATTTTTGCTACAAAAGTGCTTACCGAGTTGCGATCCACTGAGAGGAAAAGAGCGAAAGACAGAATCTAGAAGGAAGAAATAACATCTTAGCCACCAGAAGGAAGAGCGGCAGCTAATTCCTCCCCCCGCGAAGAAATGCCTTACGGCGGTACCATGGGGGATCAGAGGATAGAAGAGAAAGGGGTTTAGGGTTTAGTGGGTAGGGGCGTCAGCGTCGAGTTTTAGTATGACGCTGCGTCGAGTCGCCACATATCCAGGCCAAACAGCTATGCCTAGAATCCGTAAAAAGGATTCCCCTCCCTTATAAAAAACTCACACACACACACACACACATACAGAGATAGTGACAACATCGCAGGGGTAGTCAGGGAAGATTCCTATGACCTTTCAACGTCGAGATCTGATGAAAACTCGATTTTTGCAAAACGGGGTGAAAACAATAACTTCCCGATTTTTGAAAATCTTCGATTTTCTTAGTGAGAAGTTAAAAAAAATAAAATTTCATCCAGTAAAATGAAAACCTGTTACAATAGTATGAAATTTTTCATTAAATTTTGCAAAACTATGCAAATAGTATTCATACGTGGTTTAATTGTTTTACTAAGTATAACCAACGTAATGACTCTCGTATAATAGCATGAATTTAACTTTTACTATAAACGTTTATGAATGAACTGTTGGTAACTGAGATTTCTTGTGACAGCTTATCAGTTATATTTCGCGGATGCAAAAATGCAGAAATATATTTCTCAAAATTTGTCGATCAATCCAGACTCTGCATGTCTCAAAGCATTCTCGATTTTTTATTGGGTGTTCAAAAAGTGTCCATAATTGTGTCACGTTTTAATGTTACAAGCTGTGAACATTTTTTGAACAATTTTTCTTACACGGGTATATTAATTTGAAATAACGCAAAACTTTTCCAAAAACGATAAAAAAAGAGAACAAACTCTGAAAAATTAGTCATTAAAAAACTGTTACTGAAAATCATATTTATTGAGAGAAAAAAGATTGATTTTTATTAATAAATGATTCAAGATAGAAAAAAATTATACAAGAAATGTGATATTAAATTATATTAAAACTCAAAAATTACTAGTCACTAAATTTTTTTACCAATCATTTTTCAAGAAAATCTAAAAATAAGGCTGTTACATCAGACACATTCACCGCTCTTTCTTTTCCGTGCTAATAAGAGTGAAAAAAAAAATTATTAAATAAAAAAATTTTTGTAATAAATCATAAATTATTGAATTCCAAACTGTCATTGAAAATGGATAATAAATCACTTAATTTCCACGGGTCATGGAGATGTAACTAGTTAAGAGATCTTTCGTTTGAGTTCATGTGTGAGAAAAGGATAATAGCAATGCTCAATAATTATAAATTTCCACGTTATAATAATATTATTATCCAAATTTTAACAACTCAAAAACTTTCTTATTAATTATAATTTCAATTGTTATCAATTTCAAGCTGTATTGTAGAGCAATTATATTGGAGAAAATTTATTTACTTTTACTGATAAAATTGTTTTTTCATGTGGTATTGTATTACATCAGTGAAATTTTTAGACGCTCAGAAAATACAATGTTGCCGCGCTTGATACGTGTTTTCGTTACGAACATGGAAAAAAATTATTGGTAGAAGCTACCGATTGGTAATCGGTTGAGATCACCGATTTTTTTTTTGGTAGAGGCAACCGATTTTTCGGTAGAGGCAACCGATTTTTCGGTAGAGGCAACCGATTAAAATCGGTAGAGGTTACCGATTTTTTTTCGGTAGTAGCTGCCGATTTCCAATCAATAATCTCTACTGATTTTAATCGGTAACCGTTATCGAAAAATCAGTAATCTCTACCGATTTACATTTATCGAAAAAATAGTTTTTGTGGCCTACAACTAAAGTATAAGAGTCATTTCATGCCAAATCGACTAATTAAATACCTGACTCCTTTCGATTTTGCTCAAAGTTTTGTATCTTTTTCTACCCCCTAAAAGACATTTTTAGGAATTATTTTAGATTTTTTTACCCAACCCAAAAAAACTTACGAATTTTTTAAAAAAACCGCTCTTTTTTTTTAAATCGCTAGAACTTTTCAAAAATTGGCCGATTTGGACTACACCAAACAGAAAATTTTTATTTTTTAATGTAATTTTTAGAAAAAAATTTCAGAAGCTCGAATCGATGAAATATTTCGGTTTTTTTGAAATAACTGTTATTTTCTCGAAGTCGAACTTGCTGGCGAAACCTTTCTTTTAACTGATGTTTTATCAGCTAGGAGTAATTTTTAAGCATACTTCATTTTGAAAGTTTTTATTTTTCGGTACGGGAGAAGACGACGGTCACAAAGTGAAAAAAATTATTTTTCCTTACTTTTTTAAAATAAAAATAATTTTTCGAACGATAACCTCTTAAAATTTTTGAATAAAATTTTATTTTTCAACTTCTGAAGTTTCACGAGGAAGCCAATAAAATTTCATAATCAAGTCACATAAAATAAGCCAAATTTGAAAAAAACTTTTTTTTTAATTAAAAAAAAAATTAGAAGCGATTGTCAGCACATCTTGAAACTAGCGCGGATTTTTGCAGAATTAGTTGAAGTTTTTTTTGAGCAAAAAAAAAATTAATGGGGTCCGACTTCGAGAAAAAAACAGTTATTTCGAAAAAACCGAAATATTTTATAAATTCAGGCTTCTGAAACTTTTTTCGTATTTTTTTTTTTAAACTACATTAAAAAACAAAAATTATCTATTTAGTGTGGTCCCAATCGATCAATTTTTAAAAAAGTTCTAGCGATTTAAAAAAAAAAAGAGCGGTTTTTTTTTTAATTTGTAGCTTTTTTTGGGTTGGGTAAAAAAATCTGAAATAATTCCTAAAAATGTCTTTTAGGGGTTAGAAAAAGATACAAAACTTTGAGCAAATTGAAGGGGGTCGGGTAAAAAATTTGTCGATTTGGCATGAAATGACCCTTATACTTTAGTTGTAGGCCCCAAAACTATTTTTTCGGTAAATGTAAATCGGTAGAGATTACCGATTTTTCGATAACTATTATCGATTAAAATCAGTCGAAATTACTGATTGGAAATCGGTAGCTGCTACCGAAAAAAAATCGGTAGCCTCAGCCAAAAAAAATTAGGAAAACGGTTGACCCTGAAGGCCATCCCTGCAACTTCCCGCTAATTCCATACCTGGATGCTTAAAATTGCACGAATGCCGTTTTTGAGCGCTCTTCGAGCTCAAAAATACAGCTTATCTGTTGTTTTAAGCTCTCCGAGTTCAAACAGATAACATTTCTATGCTTTTGAGCTCTTCGAGCTTAGAAGTCTAATAAAAGTTTGATAAAACACTATTTTTTGAGTTTTCGAACCGCAATAACTTTTGAATGAATGATTCAATTTTTACGCAGTTGGCGGCATTTGACGCAGTTTTTTAAACCTTTTGAAAAATCTTTAAGTTTAAATTGATCAAACTAGAAATTTCGGAGTAATTTCGAAAAAACACTTTTTTTGGGTTTTCTTTCCTGCACGATATCTCTCGAATGAATCAACCGATTTTGACCGGATTAGCGGCGATCGACGTGGTTTTTCAGGGTTAAGAGCTGATTAGTTTTTGAAGTTGATCGATAAAGCCGTTCAAAAGTTAATCCAAAAAAACCACTTTTGAAAAAATTTTTTTTTATAGTTTTTTTTAGATTTCTCGAAATCTATTGTTCCGAATCGGTCCAAATTATATCCAAAATCTAAGTTTGGACAAGCCCTTTCGATTAGCGCCAACCGCGATCGAATCGGTCAAGCTATTCAAAAGTTATGAGAGGTTTACATACTTACATACATACACACACACACACACACACACACACACACACACACACACACACACACACACACACACACACACACACACACACACACACACACACAGACACATACAGACATAGTGACACCCTCGCGGGTATAGTCAGGGAAGCTTCCTGTGTCCTTCAAACGTCGAGATCTGATGAAAACTCGATTTCTGTAAAACGGGGTAAAACCAATGACTTCCCGATTTTTGAAAATCTGAGATTTTCTTAGCGGGAAGTTAAAAAAATCGGTAACCTCTACCGATTTTAATCGGTTACCTCCACCGATTTTAATCGGTTACCTCTACCGATTTTAATCGGTTACCTCTACCGAAAAATCAGTAGCCCCTACCAAAGAAAAATCGGTAACCTTTACCGATTACCAATCGGTAGCCTTTACCAATTATTTTTTTCCGTAAAAAGAAAAGTGGTCGTTGTTCAGATGTCAGGACCACTTTTTTTTGGCCATAACAAATTGGAAAATTTCCTTTTTCTTTTTTTAAAAGTTTTCAACTTTACGCAGCATCCAAGATAAATAACATAGAAATTTATTATTCAATCAATGTATGAAACTATTATCGCTCAACATAATTAAATAATAACAGAGGATTGTTAATTAAACTTATCGTAATAAGTTTATAGCGATTCTAGTCTTATTTAAGGAAAAAATCTGTTTATTCAAAAAAATAATTTTAATCATGTTGATTTCATAGCTAAAAATAGAGTAGTCCCTAAATAATTACCAAAAAAATAATTATTCTGTGACCTTGCTTCAAAAAATCTCCCAATGAAGTAATTGTTACTGACGTTATTTTATCAATTAAAAATTCTTATAGAGAAAGAACGAAATGCTAATTTCCATTTTCCCTATAATTTTCTTAATTGTAAAATAAATAATAAACAACTATTTTTTCGCATAGTTCTCTTTAAGTTGCATGTTGAATTTTTTTTTGCTACAAAAATATAAAAAAAATTTTTGAGCTTAAAAAAATTTATTTTACTTGTTACTAATTATATGTAAAGCAATTCCAATAATAACGTTAAAAATTATGGAATGGAGCCGATGCATCATAAAACTTCTAAAATAAAAATTCATAAAACAGTAAAAGAAAAATAATATTCTAATCTGTAGCCTCAAGGAGAAATCTATTACCTCAGATCAAAATGCAACAATGTATTTCAAAGTAGTATAGATAAACTAAAGATTTAGGAATAATAAATACTTTTGAAAAACCATAAGCCTGCATCATAATTCTAAGAATCCTCTACCACACTTTAAGACCGGTTGGACTACTGGTTACAGTGTAACACTACTACACAATAAGAAAGTTAAAATGTACATTTGAGGAAAATTTACATGAAATGGTTAATGAAGAAACAAACGTAATATAATTTTCAACTTCATCAACTCAATTTCAATTTTTTTTTTCTTTACGTAGATATACTTATTAAATTTGATCAAAATTGTCGAATTAACATTTGAATTAAAAAAAAAAAAAAAAAAAACTTACATTTTCTACCTCATTAGCCGCAATCATATGATGAATTGTCTCTCCCTGGCAGATAAACGCTCTGATATTCAAAATAAATAAATAAAATGAATTTATCGATGAAGCACTCTTGCTGTAGTCAGATGGAATATTAAATTGTTTAAAAAATGAAATTACTAATGCGGAAAAAATGCTGAGAGTAATAAAATTCAGGTACGTTAAACTTGAGGCGAAGTTGGAGTCCAACGCACAATACACAAGATACACCTCACAGGCTACCCTTACTGAGTCTGAAGTCTGAACTCATGTGATCGTTCTCTCACTCGATGGTTGTAAGTTACTACCCCTCTTTTCGGTCAACTGTCACACTCCGAATTGTTCGACCAATCAGAAACCCGGGTTTTCACCTCACCAAAGCATCTACTGTGACGACAAACGCGCGCCCTTCAAAACTCGTACTGACGTACCTACCGCCTACGACATCCATTCTACCCCCTGACGATATTTTTTTTTTCCTTTTACAACATACCGACATTTTGGAACTCAAACCCAAGCGTATTAACTCTTATTTTATTTTGTTTTACTTGAAATGGCTGATTATATTTAAAATGAACTAACATATTGATTAATTAAACAATATAATGATAAAATGCTTAAAAAAATAAAAATGTTATTTAGAAAAATATTAAAATAATTTAATTATTATCATTTGAATATTTTTCATCTTAAATGGCTATGAAAAAATATGATCTCCAGAAATAAACAAGGGTAACATTTTGTTAATAACAAAATCGTAAAAGACGCTACCCTATATACTATCAGAATGGCAAACGTAGATAGAAATAGATGCGGATAAATGAGCGCTTGCGCCTGAAATTCATGAATGAGAGTAGCTTCGCTCAATGTCAGCAACAGCTATAGTCAGCAAACTTTTACTTGCTACGTAGGACATCTCCTTCCACCCTACCTGACCTTGAAAAAGGTTAGTCGATAGAGAATGAAAAGTATTGTATTTTATAGAAAGAGACCGAATATCTATGAGTAATTAATTTTTGTCTTAAGACGCTGATCTACTTATTCTAAATATTTTTAATGATTTTTGTCATAGTCATTAGTCTACCTTTGAATTTATCTGTCAAAAAAAACATTAGCAAACATATTACAATGGGCAGAAAAAAAAATTCTTCGAAAATCTTACTTTGTATTGAAATATCATCTTCCTATTAGGTAAAACGTTTGTTAATCTATTTCGAAGAAATTTCTCATTGACTATAGATTATGAATTTTATTTTTGCTGATTAAGTTTCTTCAAATTGCATCAATGAAATTTAATTGATTACATTGTATAAATTTGGTATTGATGCGAATTGTGAAAAGAAATATGATTGTTTGAAAATAAAGTCTACCCTATTTTTGGGAATAAAGATATCGAAAAAAAGAATTTTCTAATATTTTTTATCTTCAACTTATTTTATTTATGACATAAATCACTAATATAGTCAAAAATATATTTTTCAATTAATTTTACAAGTTGTTCATGTTAACAAAAATTTTAGATTAATCGAAAATCGTGAACATAATTCGTTCGTATAAGCCTCTAGCGATTTCTAATTCATTTTTTTGTACTCCATGTGTAAAAGTTTTCAAAAATGTAAGTGTTTTATCATTTTTTAAATCAAACGATTGACATTTTTGAAAATTTTTTTTTCAAATTATTTGTTTTTAATGAACTTAAAAAAATAGATAATTGTTCAAAAAATTTTCAAACATAAGATTTAATCGGTTGAAACATTGTCAAATCTGCTTCCCAATAATTACAAAAAGAAATTTAACTTTTTGTTTAATTAAGTTATTTCTAAAGAAGATTTAAAATTTTTTAATTTATGATAAGCATGATTTTTAAATTATGATTTAATTTAAAAAATTAAAATCAAAAAAAGTTTGGAAAATCCACGAGTGCACGCCTCATAACGCTCATTCATTTTTTAAGAATAAAATAAATTGTGTAGTTTATTTAAAAAAAAAATAATAATCAAGTAATTTCTTACAGAGTATTTTTTATTTTTTTTTTTTTTTAATATTGGCGCCCGTTTTTCTTGTCATATGCGCATGCAGTCTAAAAAAATCTAGCTTGATCAAGTGGCGCCATAGTTTTCACGAGAGAGAAATAAGAAAAGTTCGTTTGTTTTTGTATCTGTGTACATACTTATATTATTGTAGAAGTGCAATATGGTTGTGATAGAAGCATTCGAAGATCACAAAATTGCTTAATCTTGACGAGTCAGGTATAAAGCACAACCTCACGCGCCTCACGCTATGATGCGTGCAATTCGATGGCATGGAAAATAGTACATTACACATCTCTACACAGAAAAAAAAATTTACTTGAATCAAGTAAATAATTTTGAAGAATTTTATCTTCTTGATTGGGGGCGTCCATTAATTACGTGAGGTGTTCTAGGGGGGAGTGGATCAAGCTAAATCTTACCAAATCTCACTTAGGGAGGAGGGGGAATCTTAACAAATATCACGTAATTTTTTCTCTAGCAGAAAACAGTGTAAAATTGCGTGAAAAAGTATTTCTATAATAAAATATGGCCAAATTTGACACACTAGTGTTTGTCGTATTCGTCTGAACCCTGCAGAGCAGCAAAGTAGCGCTCGATTGTTTAATTTGATAATTGATCGATAGGATTCACTAATTTTTTAGGTAGATTTCTTTAGAAATCTATCGGTGGTAGCCGGTCTCATGTAATTTTAATAAAATTTTGTCATAATATGTTTAATTATCTTCAATTTAAGCTATTGTTCGTCGACTTTTAATACTTTTTTCAATTTATTTCGTGGTTGAAAAAATTCAAAAAAAATCAAGAATAAATTAAATTTTAGCTTTTATCATCAAATGACTTTTATCTGTAAAAAATCCTATTTTTTAGGTAGATGTCTTTGGATAACTATTTGTTATAGTCGATCTCATGTCGTTATTTGCAAAAATATAATAAAAAATAAATTTCAGGACATTACGGCCTTTTAATAACGTGTTTTTTTCAATATTCAAACAAGAAATCTACCTATCCATGTCGGGTGTAGCCGAATGGCGCTTTTTTTTTCTCAATAATCCAACACGTTTACAGCTAAAACATAAATTTTGAAGAACCTTGCGTGAGATTAGGGCAGGGGGGAGGGAGTTGGGGAAAATCTTACAAAATCTCATCAACGGGGGAGGCGGGGCCAAAAAATTCTCAAAAATGCCTCACGTAATTTATGGACGCCCCCATTTGAGTAGAAAAATTCTTAAACTAAGAAATTTTTCTTGGTTTAAGTAAATTTTATTACTTAATTCAAGAATTTTTCGTCTTGATTCAAGACAATAAAACTCTTCAAAATTATTTTCTTGGTTCAAGAATTTTTCTCTTGAATCAAATTAATTTTTTTTTCAGTGTAGGGCAGTAAAGTAAGGAATGTCTCAGATCACAGATAATTAGCCGAGTCAAAGCCGATGTCAACAAACATGTGATCTGAGGCTTTCTTCTTTACTATCCATGGTGTGTATACTATTTTTTCTCCTCGACGGAGGCGGAAAGCGACAACTTCGTTTAGCGCAGCGGGGCTAAAGTTGACGCTTTACGCCCGGAGGGAAGAAAAGTAAATGGTTTACTTACACTGAAAAAAAATTAACTTGATTCAAGAGAAAAATTCTTAAACCAAAAATATAATTTTGAAGAGTGTAATTGTTTTGAATCAAGACGAAAAATTCTTCAATCTAGTAAAATTTCCTTAAATCAAGAAGAATTTCTTTAAATCAAGAATTTTTCTACTCAAATCAAGAATATTAAGTTCTTCAAAATTATATACTTGATTCAAGAACATTTTTTTTTCTGTGTAGAAATAGCTAATCTGTAATTAATGATATATAATGAAACGAGAAATAAAAATTAAATCAGTAGACTCATGAATGGACAGTCTCGTTCGTTATTTCTGCGCATGACATTGGAAGACTAATAGAACGTAGAAGAAAAGAGTGATTCATCTATATGTACTGAATGTCTGATTTCACGATTATTCTTTTGGAGTAAAATAAAAACAATTGCCCAAAACTAAACATTAAATCGACAGCAGTTGACCAAATTTCTAATGAAAGCTTGTTAATCATGAAATTAAACTATTATTTTTAGTATGTACGAATGACAGTACAGATTTAATCTAAGCTCTAGGACATATAACATAAATTTTGCTCTATACTTAAACTACGTATTTATATAAATAATTGAAAGGGAGTTGTTTACCCGAAAATTCCAATGAAAATCAATCATATTAAAAAGGTTTTTTTCGTCTGTCTGCTACTGTAACTTCAAGCAAATACTGTCATAAAATACATTTTTTTTGTCCAGGAGTGTCAAGAAGTATTGGCTTGTAAAATATATAAAGATCAAGGTGTGCCGTTTTTTCGGTAATTTTTTTTCAACTAACAAACAAGTTGTAACCTGCAGTAAGGTCAAAAAAATACAGTTAAAATTTGAGCCCATATTATTGAAAATGCTTAATTGCAAATTTTGCTAATTGTGCTAAAATGGAGATCTATAAATTTTTGGCCATGAATTGTCAACGGCTTTTTTTTCCTTTTTTTTTTTTTTTTATTTTAATAGAAGTTCACAAAAATTTGCTAGTTTTTTGAAAATTAATTAATAGAATATCCAAATTTCTATTTCCGATTCAAATAACATAGAAAAATTAAATTCTTAATTTTTAAATTTTATCACTCATTTACCACGCTGGTTTACCACGGATCAATGTACTAGAATAACCAAAATATGTTTTTATAAAAATCTGTATGATCTACAAAAAATCTCTTCTATTAATTTTCGAAAAATCCGCTTATTCAAAAGTTATTCAAGAAGAACTTTGATTTTTAAAATATGGTATATTTGAAGATTTAATGATTTTTATCACTAAACCATTCATCTTTAAGAAAACATTGTAAATTGATCTTATAAACTATTAAATTGCATTAAAGTGACAATTATCTCATTGGAAAATTTTTTCCATAAAAACTATTTCAGATAGAAAAGACGGAAAAAATATTATTTGAAAATGAAACACCCAAATGTTGATGCCTTTTGCGATAATTCGAGTCAACAAGAATATTATCAAGATGCTCATTTTTTTTTTTTTTATTTTGGACGACCTTACGATTTTGGACGAGTGATGAAGGATCCATCACAATGCTTTTGAAGTTACAGTGTCGCCAGATCATTCGCGATTGACAGACTGTGACTAGAAATATATTTTCAACAACGCCAACGCCGCAAACGAAAAAATTACTCACAAAAAAAATCAAGTGATGAGAAAAGTCTAATTGTAGTAATACATTTTTAAACACGCTAGAAAGAAAGTATCGACACATTCTAAACTCTTCGAACGATAAAATCAAAATTTTTAGACTAATTTTTGCGAATATTTGGATTTTTATAAAAAAAAAAATTTGATGCGTCATTACGCTAATAAGTTTAAGTACTATGGTTACTTAAATGAAAAATACAAATAGTTAGTCATTGTTTCAGAAAATTTTCTTGCTAAAAGTCATTATTTGAGACAAAAAAATTTTTTTTTTCAGTAAAAAAAAAGAATATTTTTTTGACTTCAAATCTGGTTTAATTAAAATAAATATTGTTTTCATTAAGAAAAGTAAATACAATTTGTAGAAATAATATGAAAAACTACCCTCATGCTTTGAAATGATGGGAGGATGTCGATGAACGAAAAATGGCTTTTCTGCGCCGACTCCTGATCGACTTGTCTCGTGTACTATTGCGTGGGAAAATTCTTTTCAAGGTTATGTCAAGAGCAAAACTATATGTATATACTGTACAGCACTGTTCCGCATTATCACTGTGACGCCCACACTTACCGCGTGGGTGGTGAGCGTTGGCGGGAAAATAAGATATAATCTCGAAAATTTATAGATAATGCTAAATTTTTTTTAATTATTCACTGATTGCGAAATAAGCTGCTGGTTCTCTATTATCTATAAAAATATTGTGAGATATCAACATTTCCAAAAATCATTATTTCCCCACATTCTTTCTTTCATTAATATAAAATTAATTAACGCGCATCAGATATAAAAAAAATTAATCAAGAAACGTTTCCCACGTAATTACCGAGTACCTAATAATTAATATTGATTATTTTATATCAAATCAGCCAATGATTTGAAATCTTGAAATAAACTACGGTCATCAAAAAAAAATTAAAATGATTTTTTTCTAAGTTATATATAGCGTTAGACGTTTTATGATCATTGGATTTTTCTACTGTTTTAGTCACTAGAAAATATATTTGGCATAAAAAATATATTTTCAAGAAATGTTGCAATTAAAGAGTTTAAAATTTTGAAAGACAGCCCGGGAAATAATGAATTTGCCTAATCATATATATTTATATATGATTATATATTGAATATATAGAATTATATATGATTGAATGTAAATTTTTATATAAAATATATATAATAATATATAGAATTATATATGATTGAATGTAAATTTTTATATAAAATATATATAATCATATATAGACTAATATATTATATGTATATTTTATATGTCTATATATGATTAGATCTGAGTTATCTAGGGCTATATATAATTATATATAAATCGATATATAATTAGATCTGATTAGACCTGAGTTATCTAGAGCTATATATGATTATATATAAATCTATATATGATTATATTTGATCAGATCTAATTGATGGAGGACCATATATATAATTAAACATAAAGCTATGTACATGCATAATTATATCTAATCAAATGTAAATCATAAATTTACAATTATTAATATATAATAATATATAATTAGATGCAGCATTTTTTAGTAATTATATATAATAAATATTTTTTTGAGTGAATTTGTTTCACTTGCAATGTCATATGATATGAAGGCGATTGCCTATAAACAAAAATCATATTTATAAATTATTTGCATTAATTATATTACATTATAATAACGTTTATTGCAACATACCGAATTCCATCACAGCTCATAATTATCTTTTATATTTTCAAACATTAAAAACATTAATTTATTTAGTGATTTAAATTATTATCATGTATTACAGGTATGTATTCCAGCTATCGTATTATAAAAAATGTCAAAAGAAAATTGCTATTTTTGCTTTTGATTTTAAATAAATATTTTTTAACTGTTAACAAATATTTATTGACATTTAATAAATTGTATTTAATAAATAGTTTATTAACTGGTAATAAATATTTATTAAATCCCATGATGTTAAAAAATCACTTATTAACAGTTAATAAAACTCATTAAATATAAACAAATCGTTCTATCAGTATAACTATACGGAAATCATATATAATTATATATGAATCATATATAATTAGATATAAATATATTTTAATCATATACAATTGTATTTAATTTTTTTTATTTCAGTGGGTATTTTATGATTACTATAAAACATTCTCTGTTTTTATCTCAGAATCTGCTACTCCAATGATTCATAATCTTTTAAACTTTTTGTGGATGAAATAATGGAACTGTATTAATTAAGTTAACTTAAAATAAAAATCGATTATGTATACGATTTGCATTACTTTTGTAATTATTTCAAACTTTTCTCTTCAGGTAAGTCTCGTAGGTAAACAGGTAGCGTGTTAGTCTTTCAAGCGCGGTCCCCGCGCACACTGAATTCTTTTTTTTTTTTTTATAGAAATAATTATACAAAATTCTATATAATTATATCTAATCATATATAATTATATATGATTAGATCTGGCCAATTTTCAGGTCTAATTATATATAAGTGATTATATATATAAATATATATGATTAGGCAAATTCATTTTTTCCCGGGAGTGCAAATTAACTATAGAAAAAATGTAATTGAAGTGATTGTTACACTGTAAAAAATCCGGAGTGAATTTCACTCCCATCACTCGGAGTTCCGGAGTGAAGTAATTAATCACTCCGCGTAGGGAGTAAATCCGGAGTTTTTATTTGCGGAGTGATTTCAGAGTGATTTCGAATTTCACTCCGAAAAACATCCGCGTTCGGAGTTTTTAAAATAAATAAAATAAGGATGAATTTTCGTTCTACAAAAAAAATCTCAAAATTAATCTTTATATGTATATAAAATATGTGACTCGTACTATAATCAAATATATTACAAATATAAATAATGCTGTGAAGCGGGAAAGAATAGGAGTTACGGTAATTATTACGTGAAGCGTTCCACATTCACGTAACAGGATATTGGTAGGAAAGGATTGAGAAAGGAATGTGGAGAGGATCATCTTAATGTGAGTTTATAGAATATGCGAGAAAAAAATTATTAGATAGCTCGGACTGGGATTCGAACCCAGAACCTTCCGAAGACATGTCGGCTACTCTACCATTTGAGCTATCCGGTCTATACTAAATTTCCTTTCGCTTATTCTATATACATTAAGCCACACCGTCCATCTTACGGTAAGCATTTTTACAAATGGGGTATTCCATGCCAAATCGACCACTTTTGACCCCGACCCTTTTCGATTTGGCCGAAAGTTTTCCATCCTTTTCTACCCTATAAAAAACGGTTCTCAGAATTTTTTTGAATTTTTTTACCTAACTCCAAAAAAGTTATGAATTTTTCAAAAAAATGGCTTTTTTATTTTCAAATAGCCATAACTTTTTCAAAACTAAACATTTAGGTACCTTTTTTTTTTAAAATTTTTGTTTTTAGATGTACTTTCCGATAAAAAATATTAAAAAATTTTTGTAAGTCAATACATATGGAATTTTTCAGTTTTTTGACAAAAATCAATGATTTTTCGAAGTTCGACATTTTTTTTTTTTAATTTTTTTTTTCTAAAATAAACTTTAATCAATTCCACAGTTATCCCTGTAGAACCCAGATTGGGCCGATTTCTCTTTCTATTTTTTTTATTCAATTGAAAAAAAATTGTTAAATTTTCAAAAATGGAAAAAAAATTTTTTTTCATAAATTTTATTTATATAATGAGATAAATACAATTCAACGATTTCACGGCATTATATTCACAATTTAGAGGCTTCATCGATGACTGTAATTAGTAAGATCAATAATTGATGCAGCTAAAATTAATTACTTTTCTCTCTGTCGTTTAAATATTTTACAAATTCTGTGTTCATTCGAATTCGAAAAGTTTTTAACTAGTAAACAACCATTTTTGTCCGGAATTATACAATGTAGTTGTTGAGTTCCTGTAATCGGTTTCGTTTTCAAAAATCGATCATTTAAATCATTTACTGCTGTGTCATAATCTTCTTCTGGGGAAAACTTCACTATAATATTCGGCAAGTTATCCGGTGCAGAAGCCCATTCAAAAAGTTCTTCTGGTGTCGTTATTTGTTTGTCTACCGCGAGTTGGAGACTTGCTCTCGCTGCAAGTCGTTTGAGAATACCACCGATTCCATCACACGGACCTTTCCCATGGGCAGTCGCAAAAAAATGCCATTCAGCAGGAATATCAAAATCATCTTCGTGGTAATATAAATTTACAAAGTTTTTAAAGTTTTTAAATTGTTGAGGAGCTCCATCAGAAAAATAATAAATCTTGTTACAACGTTCAGGAAGACTTTTCACGTAATCAGTTATTATTTCGATGAAAACATGAACAGCATCGGCATCATGTTTGTTAGAATCTGAGATAATTACTAAACTTTTGTGTTCAAGTTTGTTATTTACTTTATAATAAATAACGACTGGAAAAACTGTTGCCTGATTATTATTCCAGTGAAAACCAGCTGCCGCATTTTGTACTACGAAGGCATAATTTTCTGCAAAATCACAAATAATAACGTATTCGTTTGGTTTCAATGTTTCTTTCAATGTCTTCAAGAATTGGGCTTGCTCCTTAGCAATGAACGAATGAGGTAGAAGAATTTCTAACTCACTACAAAATTTTTCCACAAATTCTTCTGTAGGCTTAATAATAGTTTCTAAACTACTTCTCGGTTTTGATATCCAATATTTATATGTAATATTCTCGATTTCCCGGTCCTCAAAACATTTTAGTAAAATTTTACTCAACTCATCGACCCCAGGACAGTTTTTACATCCACCTAAATAACACTGAAAAGACGGATTTTCACATATAATCATGCTCAAGTAATCGCTGTAGTGTTTAATGGGCTTTTCTGTGTTCCTTGTCAAAGAATAAATATTTGCACCTAAAATAACAGTAATTTAGTAAACTTAAAATTCACGCATTTATAATTATTAATTAATTTGATAATTACCAAGCATCATTAACTTCACGTTTTGATGAATCGTACACACGCAGATGGTGTGTGTTCCACTTGCCCCTGCTAACACACAATGTTTTGGTCGCAAAGAAGCGAATTTTGAAAATCCAATTCTCTCAGCAGGATTTATTTCACAGAAACATTGGTATAATTCTTTTAAGTTAGACAGGATAAGTCTTTTTTGGACGTGTATCCGATTACCATCATCACTTCGAATTGATACAAAGTCTTTCAGACCGGGCATTTGAGCACTATACTCATCATCGTTGTAAAAATTTTCAACTTTTAATTTTACCTGATCAGTAATTGTCCTCCCTATACAAAAATGTTGAGTAATTTAGTTTTCAAGTGTATTTAAAACATCGATTTTACGCTACCCATACCTAATTTCGATTCAGGTGTAGAAAGTAAACCCGTTTCTTCAACCAAATTTTTTGCTACTCTTGACAAATGTCTTGATGTATTCATAGTTTCACAAATACGTCTCTCACTCCATTTTACAGGTAATAATGTTAAAATTTGTATTTTCAAAGACTTATCAGTTTCTTTATCGTTGAATTTATCATACAACATTTTAATTAGAGAGCGAAAATTTTCACCATCGTCATCAATCGATTCTTCATCTGAAGAAGAAAGCAAAACTTTTTTCAAGCTGTCGGATACCCGATTTATTTTATTGTTCAAAAATTGATTATCATTCAATTTCTTCGATGGAATCGGTGATTGATTTAACAATTCTAATGCATGGTTTATTACGGGTAATTGAGTTGCAGCGCTAACTTGGGATCCTGAGCTTGATTGTGATGCTTTGGGTTCGCTATCAAATGACATGGAACCTTAAAAAATAATAGTGAAACATATAGCTACTAGAAATGTATTCAAGTAACGTATAAATAATTAAAAAAACTTACGGAATGATAAGGATAATGGGAGATCCGTGGCAGTTGTATTACTATCATTATCAGCCTGATCATTGTTGTCATTATTGTCACTATAGTTGTCTTCACGGTCACTTACATCAGCACTAGGATCATTACGAGCATTTGTTTGTTGCTTCACTAACTCTGAAGCTTTTTTTCGACATGAACTGCATAATAAATAATTATCATCTAATCCTAACGTTACTTTCATAATATCAGTCGCCGGACGTAAACCAATTTTTTTAAAATGAGATTCCAACTCAAAAGGATTACAACACCGATCAAATACCTTTTTTGACGCCATAAAGACAAATTAAAAAAGCGCTTATAAACTAGAGAAATTATTTATTTATACATCAAATGTAATGACAATCTTTTATAAAACACTAGATTGCACAAAAGATTTATAGGTTATGTTTTAGATCTCAAAATGAAAAAGCCGCACTTTTAATCAAAACATACTAGCTTATAGCATCTAGTTTACTGGCTATAGGTAAGTCGATAATTGTTATCCCTAGTTTATCGATCTAATTGATATATTAAAATTTGAATCTTACTAATTACAGTCATCGATGAAGCCTCTAAATTGTGAATATAATGCCGTGAAATCGTTGAATTGTATTTATCTCATTATATAAATAAAATTTATGAAAAAAAATTTTTTTTCCATTTTTGAAAATTTAACAATTTTTTTTCAATTGAATAAAAAAAATAGAAAGAGAAATCGGCCCAATCTGGGTTCTACAGGGATAACTGTGGAATTGATTAAAAGTTTATTTTAAAAAAAAAAAATTAAAAAAAAAAATGTCGAACTTCGAAAAATCATTGATTTTTGTCAAAAAACTGAAAAATTCCATATGTATTGACTTACAAAAATTTTTTAATATTTTTTATCGGAAAGTACATCTAAAAACAAAAATTTTAAAAAAAAAAAGGTACCTAAATGTTTAGTTTTGAAAAAGTTATGGCTATTTGAAAATAAAAAAGCCATTTTTTTGAAAAATTCATAACTTTTTTGGAGTTAGGTAAAAAAATTCAAAAAAATTCTGAGAACCGTTTTTTATAGGGTAGAAAAGGATGGAAAACTTTCGGCCAAATCGAAAAGGGTCGGGGTCAAAAGTGGTCGATTTGGCATGGAATACCCCGTCACATATATCAAATAATTACCGTAACTCCTATTCTTTCCCGCTTCACAGCATTATTTATATTTGTAAAAATGCTTACCGTAAGATGGACGGTGTGGCTTAATGTATATAGAATAAGCGAAAGGAAATTTAGTATAGACCGGATAGCTCAAATGGTAGAGTAGCCGACATGTCTTCGGAAGGTTCTGGGTTCGAATCCCAGTCCGAGCTATCTAATAATTTTTTCTCGCATATTCTATAAACTCACATTAAGATGATCCTCTTCACATTCCTTTCTCAATCCTTTCCTACCAATATCCTGTTACGTGAATGTGGAACGCTTCACGTAATAATTACCGTAACTCCTATTCTTTCCCGCTTCACAGCATTATTTATATTTGTGACGTAACATATATCAAATATGTAATATAAAATATTACATATGTATACATATTTCTTCTATGCGTGTGTTTGTCACTGAACTCTTCCTAAACGGCTGGACCGATTTTAATGAAATTTTTTGTGTGTCTTCCGGTAGATTCCAGAATGGTTTAGATTCACAATTCAGTCCACGAGAAAATGTTTATTTGATAGATTTTTTATTTATAAATTGTTGTTGATCTTGACTACCGACATGCACTTTTCATATATTTTATAAATATCATATATGAGCAAGATCACGTCAACTGGACCCCCTATCATAAAAATTAAGTTAATGTATTTTTTTTATAAGTATATACCAATATAAAATGATCCCCCAAACGATTTTTAAAAATTTCGATTTTAACAATAATTTTTTTTACAATAAAAATTTTAGGTACTTTTAATTAAAAAATGGATTGTAAATCAACCGTTAAAGTTACATTAATGGGACTTGAAGGATTTGTTTTTAAAATGTTTATATTTTGATAAAATATTAATAACTAAAAATTATTTGTTTATTATCATATTGTTAATGAACTTTTAAGTTAACAAATGAAAATTTCACTGACTTCTCGGTGAAAAAATGAAGTTTTTTTTATCGGTTACATGCGTTATTTATTAAAGTTTAAGATTTCAGAAAAAAATTTCACTGCTCGCGATTTGTTTAAACAATATAAATTTATTTATCACAGCGCGCCGAGCATCAGGCGCTGTCAGAATACCGCGCCGTCGAACGTCAGACTATGTTACAGCTTCGATTAATTATAATTAAAAATAACAATTAAAAATATAATTATCAAACAAATTTTATTATTATTATGATCAATATTATGACTAATAAAATAAGTAAATTCTCTATTATTAAAGAAAAATAGAAAAAACGAACTAGTAATAAATATTAAATTTTGTAGACATTTGTTAACTTTATTTTATTTTTTTTTTTAAACTTGGTTAATAAAAACTTTTTTATCTTCCGACACATTATTATATTATTAATCTTTAGATATAGGGGAGCCTGGGGCACGACGGCTTCCTTAAGCCGATTTTTCCTTTTTGTGGCTTTTAACCATCAAATTCATTTATTTGCCATCTACTTTGAACGAATCAGTCGAAATTTTGCAAAAAATCGAAAAAAAAATTTTTTTTTATTAAAGCTATTACCATCAAAATCTAGAGACTCTCCTTCCAGAAAACGTCGTCGAGGGAAAATCACGTTTCTTACGAGTTTTGAGTATCGCCAAGAACTCACAGAAAGAAAAAATAACATGAAGCAAAAAAAAAGACCTCAATTAAATAAAAAAAAAAAAAAAAAAAAAAAATCAAATCAAAACCAAAAAATTTGAAAAAAAAAAAAACATTTTAAATATAAAAATGATGATTGCCATTGTCTGTATTGCAATGGACTTTCCTTAGAGTCCTCAGAGTCATGGATTCAATGTAAAAATTGTAATAAATGGTCTTATGATTCTTGCGCAGGAATTAGCGAAGATTATTCTGAAGAATATGTTTGTGATCATTGAAAATAATCGTTTATTCATTAAAGTATCTCGATGTGATTTCCTAATCATTGAACATTTATATTTCATGGTTTATTCAAAGTGTAACTTTTGTTAACGTCTTAAAAAATTATGACAAATTTTATTGTTAAGCTATTAATTAGTTTTAAATAGATAATAATTAAAAATATAATTAATTTCTTTTATTGCACTCAGAAGTTTTAAACCTACGATTAAAAAAAAATATAGAGATGTTATTTAGCAATGAATTGGTAACATTAGTTTACATTGATTGAAATCACAGGTTGAGTTTTCATATTGAGCTTTTTAAATACGTAATATCTTGAACCAGACTTTTTTTTTTATATTTTTATCAAGTCAAAATTAGAAATATGAATTGCGTAGAGTAAGACATCCTTGGAGGAATTCGAATTAAACTTTGAGATTAGGTTTCTGTCTGGTGCAGATAATACCGTGATCAATAATTCATAATATAATTATTACTGTTTTAATTTTAAAAAACTGTGTTTTCAATTTTTTATAAGCTATATAATTCAACTTTTCATTCAATATTTCAGTTTCATTAAATTCATTCTCCTTCATTGACCTGAAAAGGCCTAAAATAATGAATTCTTTAATTTTTTATTTTTTTCTCGAGCGGTCCAATATGCCCCACTAATCAGATTTTGGCCCGAAATATTATAAAAACATCATAGAGGCCATAACTTGACGGAAAATAAAAAAAAAAATTTTTTACCTAATTTATGAAAGGGGCCGTTATGCCCGAAACCGTCGTGTACCTCTCTCCCCTGTATGATTCAATTTTTTGTTAAATTTTTTAGTTCAATTAAATTTCTTTTAATTCATTTTACCAAAAATTTATCATAATTTGAAAAAAACAATAATTATTTTTCGTTACAATTTTTTTCTTGAGTGGTCCATTGTGCCCCACATATCACATATCGGCCCAAAATATCATAAAAACATTATAGAGGTCATAACTTGAGGGAAATTGAAGAAAAAAATTTTTACCTAATTTTTGAGGGGGGCCTTCGTGCCCCAGGTTCCCTTATATTTCCTCTGTGCGTGTGTTCGTCACTGAACTTTTCCAAAACGGCTGGAACAATTTTAATGAAACTTTTTGTGTGTCTTTAGGTGGATTCGAAACACATACACACAC